>NW_009649588.1:45270-91409 GCF_000708025.1 Charadrius vociferus
CGCCTGGAACCAGCCAGAACCGGCTGGAACCGCCTGGAACCAGCCGAAACCACCTGGAACCATCCGGAACCGGCTCTGTCCAGCACGGGGCAGCCCCGCCTCTCCTCACAGGGGCCCTGCAGCCCCCGCACACCCACAAAGGCCTTAGGAGGAGCCTGAGGTGGGATTTTAAAAGAACGAAGTTGTGATCCTGTGAATTTGTGCCTGACTGTCCTCTTACTGAGAAGGGTCCAAACTCTATCGTCTCCACTGTCTCTTACATAAAGATTATCCCAGCGCCCGAAGGTTCTGCTTCTGCACAGGTTTTAGGCTTGCTTACACATTTTTAACTAAAAGCTGCTCCTGTTTCCTCTGCTTTACTTGAGGGCAAGAGAACTATCCTTGGATGCACAGTGGGATAAGAAACCAGAATTGCATCCCCCCTTTATGCCATTTCATTGAATTTTGCTGAAAGCAAGAGGGATTATAAATAGAAGAGAAACAAAAAGCTCCTTCCCCTCAGATACTCCGGTCCCTCCAGATAAACCTATCTCAGTCTGTCACGTCGCAGACCCCTGCCTGCGGAGTCTGACGCTGCAGGAGAAGCAGAGGGGGTGGGGAACACAGAATTTGGGAGCAGCAGCATTTTAAAACAATTTCCCCGTTCTGAAACCACACTGGTGTCAGCACTGCCCCGAGCCCCGGCTGCTCTCCAGGGCCAGGAACCGCTCGCAGAAAGGGTCTTGCGCTCGCAGTAGGATTTTGATGGAAAGCTCTCTGTTAGCGAGGCCTCCCTGGCGTAAAACCACCCGTCGCAATTTATGTTGGTGATATGACAGGCATTTTAACAGATTGACTGCAACCTCCTAGAGCTATCAACCCACAAAAAAGACAAACCTTCCCTGTCACCACAAATGTGGGAAGTCGAAATTCTCTGTACTAATCACCGTCTAGATTGCAGCCTTGATGAATTATGAGTAGATTCTCTTTTAAATTATTCTTTTCCTTCCTTTAAAAAAAAATATAAACTAACAGGGTCTTAGGACGGTACATTGTTTTGTTGAATAAATATGTGCTTCTTGTAGTCGGAAGCTGATGGTGATCTACTGTCTATTAATAGCTTACAAGTGGAAAAATTTGGCATCACTTGCTGAGGAATTAATTATGTCAGTAGTAAAAAGTAAAAAAAAAAATTAAAGCCCTAACAAAAGGGCTTATGATAAAGAAATCACTTAAAAACAAGTGTCATAGTTGAGAGCTATAGCATCACCCACCCAAACACTACAGGTCACATTCAAAAGGAGGCCACGCTGTGTTTGGCTTCAAAAAGAGGGGTGAAGCTGGCTCGGAGTACACTTGTCCCACCTTGCTGCTCAGCATTCACAAACCTTGAGATTCCTGCATTGCCACCATCTGCGTGCATTGCAGAAATTCAAAGACCACATGCAGATTCAACACATGGAATCAGGAGAAGTACTTAGATCTATATTCTCTCAGAGTTATGAATTTGACACTTTTAGACTTTTTTTATTTTGCTCATCCATTGATCTTGCCTTATGAAACCCTGCAACTTTTTCCAACAAGGGCAGAAGCAGAGTTGTTTGAAAGTGGGAAACTGTTTTCTTACCATATCTCATCCAAAAGCACTGATGCTTTCAATTCCCAATTCTACCAGAGAAACAAGAGTATTTGACGAGGTTAATAGCAAGGAGAGGCAAAGAAAATGAAAAGGCTCTGAGAAATACTGATATGTAGGAGAGAAATTAGAAGTGGGTAGAAGTAGATGAAGTGATCATAAGGACAGAGAACACTGAAGATTATTCGGACCAAGGGCCAACGGAGATGAAGCTGAAGCCAATTGTTAAGAGAGCTGAAGAGAACTGTAGCCTTAGATAAAATCCCCAGTCTGAAGTTAGGGGCAAATGTGAACTTTATCAGAATGATGACACCTCCTGGACTGGGATGACCGGGGAACATGGCACAAGATTGCATTGCATTCCCAGTCGTTCTCACAATGCCCCTTCACTGGGACCATTTGCTTCCTTAAACTGATGTGGCTTCTGGGAAAAAGTCAGTGCAGATACTCAAAATATACAGTACTTGAGCTGCCTGTACCAGGTTCCATTAGCAGCTACATAGCCGAAGGAACTGGCCCTGGCACTGACCGCACTTCAGGAGACGCATTCAGGAGAGGTCTGAGAAGTTTCAGATTCAGCAGCTTACTCAGATTTCCCACCTGTGGCACCACATCTGTCTCTTAAAAAAAAAAGCTCTAATGCTCTAAAAAAAGCATAGCCTATTGAATATGGGGCAAACAGGACTTTTAGTTCTTATTCTCCGATGAAGAAAGCTTGCCTTCTACACAAAGTCTGGGTACAAGTTTCTATGTAAAAGCTATAAGGAGTGATTAATTAATTACTCCTCATGTCCTCCAAGTATTAACCAGTATAACAAGAAGCTAGATAGGGATTTGTGGATAGCAGTTGTGGGAAGGTTCAGACAGATATTAAAGAAAGCTTTCCAGTGAACCTTTAAAAGAGGGTGCTGAGGGCATGCTGAATACCTGCCGTTGCAGGGTTTTAACACAAGGTTAATGAAGTACCAGCTTAATCCAAAATTCACTCAAGACCAGTCTCAGTACCTGATCCTGCTTCAAACCAAGAGGATGGATTAAGTGACACCTTTAAGTCTTTTCCACACATAAAAGTCCTAGATTTAATTAATTTCTCTGTCATTTCAGGTCTATATTAGGGCCACATATGTGAGGTTCAATCAAGAAAAGAAAAACTACAAAAAAGCAGTGAACTAACCACTGTGTCTTACTACACAGCTTATTTATCTGAGTCCTGGACAGTTCCTGAACTCTCTTCTCCAAGCCTGAAGGAAATTTGGGCATGGGACTGAGAACCTCTGAATACAAGATAAACAAGCAAGAAAACAGCTTCTGAGTGGAATAGTTTGAGCTATCTAAATGATTAAAAAGTGCCAGGTTAGAAGAAGGAGGTGTGGATGTCTCTCTTCAGAAATAAAACACCCCATTACAAAGAGTTCTTCCAAGAAGAACTAAATTAAATGATAATAATCTTTCAGATTAGTATTTAAACAATCCCCAGATACCAAAAAAATAAAAGTAGTTACCAAAATCTATGTCAGTTGGATGCATGCTCTAAGGAGTCTGCTGAGGTTCATGCACAGAAGAGACCAAACCTTCTGGCAGTCAGCCTAAAAAGAAAAGGCGGTCTCCCAATATATAGCATTTTGCTGCTTAGCAACCATGATGACGTATGATCCTTATGATGTATGATGATGATTATAATGTTCATGCACTTGTTGCAGAGATGAGGTGCAAGGAAAGCCATGAGATGGGTATCTGACATTATTTATACTCCCCAGTGGTGTTAAAACAGAACGGACAAATAGCAGGCTGATGAGAGTGGCCACGCGCACTAAAACATCCCATGTCCTCCTGCACACTCATTTTGTGTTAGAGCTTAAGGAGTTTAACTAGCTTGTAAGCTCTTCAGAGCAAAGACCACTTGTTCGCTTTGTGTCTGTACAGCACTTGCAACAAAATGTTTGGTGCTCAAGGTGCTACAGAAGTACAAAAAATTAATAAAAGTAACTCTTCAGCTATAGCCCTAAACTAAAATTTTGGTAATGCTACAGCAGCCGTGGATAGTGATTACATCTCATTGTAAGAACTCAATAGGCAATTAAAACAATGATCCAATATTTATTTACTTGAAGGTGGAGTTCTCCATTTATTGATACATATATGACTCTCTTGATGTTCCTAGTCATGCTCCAGCTGCCAAATGAACATCTTTATTGTGCTTAATATGCCATATGGTATGAGACAGGCTCCAAAACTCCATGCAAGCAAAATGAAAATACTGCCAAGCATCTCCCAATGAAAAACAACATACATGTCACTCATCACCCTCTGTTCATTTCTCAGCCTCCTATATAAGACTTTTACTCCTTTTTGTAAGAAAGCTCATTCACATGGGAATTGTACAGAAAGTTTTTGTCCACCAAGCAATATTCATTATTAGTAATACCTGCATGCATCCCAAGGCTTTAATTGCTGTCTTTGAACTTATTATCATCAAAGGACCTGTTGGAAAAGGCATTCTTGTGCAAGATCCCAAGTCCATTACTGTAAAGACGGGAAACTGAAGTTGCAATTGAAAATATTACCCTTTATAGATCGCAGCACGAAATCTCAAGTTCCTGGGATTCATCATTTCAGTGCATCCCATTCTCACTGTTATGATATGTCGCATATGTGAGGTTTCTACACAACTGTGATATTTATGATAACAAACCACAGATGTTTTAAAGAATACCAATTTAAAACATCGAAAGGTTAGCAGTTGGATTTCTTGTAAACTATATTAAAAGAAAACAAGCTGAAATAGATTTCCTATATTCAAAAGCATATAATAGGCTGATATATTCCTCTTCCAAAGCAATTTTTTTTCTGAGTTTAATTCTCAGAAGTTTAATTTGTTCTGAACAGAAATACTGAATCTATAATTTTCTCTCTGACAAAATCTCTACAGAGGTATTCTGAATAATTAAATATATATATTTATCTATAAGCAGACAAAAACTTACTCTGTATGTCTCTATGTACTGATATTTTCATGTTAACTAATGACATCTAGCAACAAAATGACTCCTCAGTGAGGAAATTTCACCTTGAAAATACACACCAAACACACTTAATTACTCTATCAATGAAGGTTCGGATCCGTTTTGTAAATACAACCTAGCCTTGTTCAAATCAGTGGGAATTACAGCATCAAGCAAATGTCATCCTACCTATTATTTCTTATCCTTTTTAACAAGTAACTTTAGATCATATTGAAACCACAAGTTGGAAGCTGTACCTGGGAGAGGTCTAGAGATGCAAGAAAAGTACATTACAACTGCACAAAGGCAACTTAACTTTCCAGCCTAGCAGGGATCCCTCAGGTCTGCTAAAAAGTCCTCCCTGCTCAACGATATTAGCAAAATAGAGAAGTTAGACAGAAACTGGCGAAGCTGAGCTTCATTAACTACAAAGAGAGAAAAGTGATGGTTCAAGCAAACAGAAATGCTTCCAAGTGCTGTTGTTTAATATAAAAATTCGTAAAGTACCATGACCTAGCAAAGCTCTTGTTAGCAACAAACACTGATGCTGACTGAAAACAGCAGGCCAGTAACTAAGGATATGGTAACTGGCCACTGCAGGACAGCATTGGTCAGACTGTGGAATGCCTGACTGGTACAGGGTAGGTGTCACACAGCAGCTCAACATGAACTAATAGAAATGCAAAGTTTTATGAGTCTTCAAGAGATGAATTATCCCATCAGTGTGGAGAGGATGACATCTACCTGGAACCAACACATCTAGACAACCTAAATCCATCCAAGAACAAAAGAGGAAACTGTTACAACAGCTAATGACAAAGGCAGCTGAGAAACAAAAGCCATCCTGCTTTTCAAGCCAACAATATTGTGAATTAGGAGAAACAGCTTCTCTCCCTTCCTTCGAGATGCCTTCAAAATCACCTCTGGAACATGGGTTCTGGCAGGGAGCCCACAGCGTGTTTATTTCTGCTGTTTTTCTGCAAGAATAACCTGAACAGCAGAAGGAAGAAGAATAGAAAGAGAACAATGCTGCCCTATGACACTTTTGGAGGCAGACTGAAGTCCAGACAAGAAACTGTCAACAGTTAAGTCATAAGGGTTGTTCCTTTTCATATCTAAGTGCTCTAGAAATAATGGATTTGGAGCTTAGAAAAGCTACAAGCATGACTGAAATATTTCTTTACACAAAAAAAACCCACCTTATTGAACATTTAAGAAAATGAACAAAATGAATTTTATGAAAATCTTTTTTGAAGGTTTTTTTAAACAGTTTAATGCTAAATTCTAACTCTGCAGGAGAATTACTACAGAATTATTTTTTTTAAAAAATACAACAAGCAATAGTGGGTTATTATCTCCCACTGCATGTTTATGATTCTCTTGTATCTATATAATTTCTTTCTGTGCCCCTGAAGTAAATTATAATGATGACTTATTTAGCATCCAGATAGTCAAAAACTGAGAAAAAGGGAGCAACAGTACAATGTTCACCAAAATATAACAAGAATTGCTTAATATAAACAAATACACATTCAACTTCTTTGGAAGAAGAATGGCATCTTGTGTTCTTCAGCAAATTTATTCTACCAAGACGGCTCCATCATCAGTCTCTGGCTGCTTGAAATGATGGGAAAATATAAACACTACAGTCAAAACTGAAGGCATCCCCTCCTCCCCCCAACAGACTTCACCAGCTCACATTACACGATACCTTCACGCATCTTTTTGCTGCCTGTTGTCTCATTTAGGGCAAAAATCTAATCAAGTAGAAGGAGTTGTAATGAGTTGTTCCCAGCTGGAAGTTATCTTGACTTATTCATTACAATGTAGACACCTTATTGACTGATTTCCTGGGTCAGTGGCTGCAATATAAGGCATGGTAATACTATAGCTTCTGCTCTAAGCCCTAGAGAAAAAAATATTGTTTCAACTAAAATATGATGTCAGTGAGCATGTCTGCAGAAAAAATAAAAATCAAAACTTTTGATGTTATATCACAGTCATTGATCTTCTGAGCACAACACATAGTTCAGTTTAAATGGAGCTGTTGTCTCTTTGTAAATACAGAGGACACAAATTGATATTACGTTTGTGTTACGTTACGAGCTACACTCTCAAAAGAACTGTCACATCTGTGGAGGAATATGACATTTCACTATTAAGACAGCGTTGATTCTGAACAGTTCAAATGACCCCAAACCCAGACGCAATATGTAGAAAAGACTCTAACTTTGTTAGTTTCAATGAAAGCATTTCCCATTGCAATGCAAATGATCGATATTATTCCATTTTAGCAGATTTACATAACATTTTGCTAAGAGCCTCAGGAAAACATAAGATGAAATCAACTTTCAATTCTTACAAAATCTTCCCTGATCCAAGACAAGCAGACAGAATCAAAGACATTCAAATGTATTCAATATGTTGTGTGGCTCTGCAAATTGCTGCAAGATGTTTGTCGATATGAAATTAATTGTATCTTATAGTGGAGGAAGATGGGACAGAAGTCTGAGTTTGTACAAGAATTCCCAGTGGGATATAATGGATAATTTCCTTTGAATGCTGGCTGAGGCAGTATACTACTGACCATGAATTTTCTTGGCTTCTGCACAGGCACACATCTGATCTTTGAGCAGTCACCCCAAGTGCTACCCAAACCAAATTTCTTGATATATGTAATTTATTGAAAACTAATCAGTTGAGGTTGTATTCAGCAGAAGAAACAGTGTCCCGGGAGATTTAACTATGTAAATAAATTGCTGCCAGCAGATGTCAAAAAGTAACAACAAGCAATCACTCACAGGAAATAACTACAGTGCAACCGGCACAGAAAGTACCTTATTTACGCCAGTGTGTTTGTAAAATGTCTCCAAAGCCACAAATTTCTTTAGTAAGGGTTTTCAGTTAACTAGACAATTAGCCGCAGGTCATGGGGATTTTTTCCCTCAAGTTCACAATTAAAACTGTTTGTCTTCAAGGTTGGTTTGTGATAATTACAGTGATCTGTCATTTCTTAATGTGATCTGTCATGACTTTTTTTTTTCCCCTATTTTTTTTTTTTAGTGGCACAAGCTTCTGTCAATGCTCAGCTAAGAGTTTTCTACAAGTTTTAAGTTAATTTAACTGAAATTATGGTATGCTATTAGATGAACAGAAGATCCACTAAATTATGCACGCATTTACGTTTGCCTGAAGTTTGGGCCATAAGTAAGAAAGCTTACTAAATGACAGAAATTAAATACCGGGCCTCACTGGAGGAATGGATGCTTTGTCCGCTCCTTCAGTGGGAAGTACAAATAACTCAGTGATTTGAGGATGGAAGAAGAAATTACTATTCTAAAAAAATATCTTTTGTCCTACACCAAATCCACGGCAGCCACTCGCAGCCTTATACACTTGCTTTGTTCAGAGAAGGGAGAAAAAACTTGATGCTTGATGTGTCTCTCTCGCTCTAGCAGTACATTGAGACACGAAGCCAAAGTGCAAAAGCTTTTCATTAAATAAGCTATCAATACAAAGTGCTTTTTACGCATTACCCACAGATAATAGTGTGCAGAGGCAATATTGCCTCCATCTTCTCAATCTTGGGTCTTGGTTTCACCTTCCGTGTGAAATTACAGCTAATCTGTAATTCAACAGTGAGTTGCATAGACTGCTGCCCAACCTCAACACTCTGCTAAGAAGCAAAACTATTGGTCAGTACACGCTAGGAAATGATAAAAAAAAAACCCAAATACATGGACATCTGCATACAGCTGCCCTTCTTCTGGAATTATAATAATTCTAAAAGTCTTTCATGATGTACAATAACGTTTTCTTAAAAGGCATCCCCAGGAATAAAACTTTCAGCTTGTGCCATGTGCAACTAATTTCCAAATAGCACTCGGTGGTAGGAGTTTGTTTCAGAAATAGAGAATGACGCATCACTTACAATACATAAAAGGAAATGAGAGTGAGTAATAAATCCACTGTGTAATATTTTCCTTTCAAAATGGATACTGTAGGTTGCTGGCCTATTTTCCCAGCTGCTGAATGAGTAATGCCATGCCTGAAAATCTGCTCAAACCATTTATTCCGTGGATTGGTCAACTTTCCCAGTGAAAAACTGAAACAAAGTTCCTTCTGTTTCCAGCGGAAATCTTTTGCCTTCTCATCTTTTCCATCAATGTACCTGACAGAGAAATAACAATTTTTCTTAGTGCTTTTTACCAAGTTCCCTCAAGTGAGCTCCCTCAACCTTTTTAGAAGAGTCACCAGTAGAAAGTTGATTTTTCCAGACATCTCCAATAAATGCACAAATGGCAGACCTACACTCCTCCTTCTCAGTCCTCAGTCTAAAAATTGCATTATTAAAATATAGCCCTTGGACACAGTTTATGAATAGCTGCTCAGAATGCCTTAAAAATGTTAAATTGCATTTAAATTTGAAAAATTAGTTGGTAGTTAAGCTGTTGTTTTACTCAAGTATCAAGCCAATTCCAACACACAAATCATTCCATAAACCATGGAAAATGAACCACGTAATTGCAGCCTGCTAAAGTACAAAACTTCTAAGATTAACAAGGAAAACCACCTCTCAAAACTCTGCTGGATTTTAAACTTGCTCAACTTATTGTCATCTCTTTCAAACAATATCAGCACTTGACTAACAGTTATGGAACCAAATAACCTTGGTTTGAATTTTGACTCTCTCACTAAGATCAGACAAGTAGCACTGCTGAGAACAATGTAATTAAAATTGCACCATGTAATCTTGGTCTGCACAGTCATTCCCAGAACAGTTTCTATTCACATCAAACACAGGCTTTTATACTTTAAAGACAGACAGGCTTTGGCATCTTCCACAAAAGAACTGACCTGAGGGAAAGTATATTGTCAGTCAGGATCATTTATAGGCAACCTGAAATTTGTTTAGATAGATAAACCAAGGAAAGAACGTCGGGCTACTGAAGTTTCTGCCTCTTTTTAATAACTAAGAAACAATGAAAAAGGAAACCAAACTAAAACAAAAAGGTCCACCCCACCATAACAAGTAACATGTACAGCCCAGTAATTATTATTTGATGAGCCAGGGGGCACTGCTATTGACATTTGCTTCTATAATGGATGATGTTGCTACACCAGCTCACATTTAAACAAATAGCATTACCTATGAAGCAAATAACAATGAAAAGTTGTGTCAATTACTTAACACAATCTACATTTCAAACACGCTATGGTTGGTAGTGTCATTTAGCTCTTTGCTGGTTCTCAAAGATGGATCAACACAATGATTCCAAGACTTTTTGTAGCTTCAGGAATGTGGAGCAGCCCAAAACCTGACAGTTTCTGCAGAAAGCTGTGACCAATAAACAGAATTTTTCCTTATATTAAACTCTGTAGTCAACAAAAAAATGCAAGGAAAAGCTACCTGAGCCAGCATCCCACAACGGGGGCTGTTTGTGGGAAAAAGCATTATACAAAAAATGAGAAAAGAACATCTCTAGTGTGGAGATTAAGGACATCAGAATAGCCCTAGTGAATAATATTTCTTTAAAATAGATCTATAAAAATAAGATATAATTTTTTTTTTAAGTTTTATATTATTTCTTATTTTTCTTATTAGTGTCATTTCTTTTCATATAGTGATCACAGTGGAGACAGATCAGACAAGATGCCGGCCTACCCCACAGTAATCACAATACTAACTACGTAATCAATATATAACTAAAATATTATTACCAAGTACTGTCTTAGATTTAATAAATTACAGTTATTCCTAAAACAACGTGAATTCCATTTACCATCGTAGTTGCCAGCACAACAAAATTTGCCAGTCAGTCAGCAGCAGATCTACATCCACTCATTTAATTTCTTTTTTAAAATCTAACATATACTTTCATTTTTCCAAGCCAAACAGATGAAAAAAGCATGATTTCTCACCAACGCTTCTCCCTCCTTAGACTTGGTATAGATGCCATTAATTCCAAATGCTCTCATGACTGCACTGAGAATTGGCGATACAGATTTCCTACGCTATCACCTGACTGCAGTATTAGAATGCAGAAACCTGAGCGTATTTGTTTGAATAACTGTCTCTCTCACATTAGAATAACCGTAATGATTACAATGCTTATGAAGTTTAAAGAGATAAGATGATAATCAGTCAATCTTTACTTTGCTTCTGGTTATAAACCCATTAAAAAAAAAACAAACACAACAACCAACCCACTGAATCTGTGCATTTTTCCAGCTCGTGTCCCCTTCCAAAGCACGTCTCTTGTGACAAATAAAGCACCATCCTTCTGCACACTGATAAACCTCCTTTGTATGGCACTTTGCTAATGGCTACAATCATGACAAACTGAGAATTCATTTGGTAAATGTGATTTGCCAAAAGTTTTCAAGCGACACGCTGTTACATATTTATACACATGGCTGCTTACCAACTTTGTAGTAGTTCTATCCAGGAACTGAGGTGTAAATAAAGAATTGTGCTATATCGGAGAGTACATATGAGACATTTATAGATTGAGGAACAGAAAGGTTATCAGAATTCATCACCTAGCAACAAATATAATATCATCAGCTCTCCCGTCTAGCAAGCATCTAGCAAGAAATATATTATAAACTCCACTGACTAGTGAGTTAACTTGGTAGTTTGAAGTTTAAATGAACTCCACAGCTAATTAAACTTATCTCAGTGCTTCTGTGGGCTGTATGTTTGCATTTCAGCACATGCTTTATTCTGGAATAAACAGTTGCCATTCACTCATCAACAGATGGGTCACATTCAAAAACTGACAGATTCCAAGGAAATGAGAATACAGAAATGCCATACACTTTCTTACGGTTCCCAAGAAAACGAGAATGGTTACATAACGCATGTAAATACAACGCACAGAAGCGATGCTGAGAACACACCGAGAGCACCATCAAACCGTAGTGTCAACGTGGTTTCCACAATGCAACCTTGGTGATGACTCCAGTACAAAAGATTGGTTTTACAACTCCACACTTGTCTAAAACAGTTCAAAGTGATGGATGTAATTATTCACTAGAATCACCTAACAATAGACTAGAACTTGCATCAATGAATATTAACTAAAAATAAAATTAGTTCTAAAGTAGCAAAGGCTTTGTGTATTCAGCCTGCTAGACAACTTTCATTCCCTCCCTCCCCTTCTCTCTCCCCTCACTGTTTTGCATAAATACTCTATTATTATAAACTTGCTGTCTTGAAACTGATGAGACGTGTTATTGTATAGGCAATGCCTGCTATTGTATTTCAATGTAGAGTGATATAGGTGCAGTGTTGCCATCATACTTTACAGTTGTTCACTTTGTATTATTTTAGGAATGCAAATTCTTAATCATCACCTCCAAGACTTTTGTTTTGAAAACCTCTTTATTAAAATTTCCTTGCAAAGCTGAAGGCTAAACAAAACCAGATTTCACTACAACCCTGAGAGATGCCCATTAATGTTTTGTAGTTCTGCCAGAGACAAGTCTAGAATTAATACATTCTTCACCACGGAAGCTTTCACAGAAGACTAAACTACAGACAGAGCGCTGGATCCTGAACTGCCATAAACAACACAGCCCTACTATCCATTTCCTGCACATAGAACCGTCATCTTAGATGTATCCCAATCCCAACACATGAGAATATTTCCTTGCAGAAGGAATCAGAGCCCAGATGCCCTGGCTTAGTGAAATGTGGTTAACTGGCCAATCACGACAAGCAACCAAGAAATAAACTCTTTACATTTGCCCACATCTTTGCCTGTCTTTGCAGACTAACCCTTTATATTTTTTGTAGACTCAGTCTCTGGGCTACTCCACGTGGCTCACATCTCGAGAGCACATGACCGAACAAGCAACCAAGGATGAACGCTTCAATTCTTCAAGGAAGTGTTTCTTTTACTGTGATTTACAATTTACATGCCTGCCCTCTGTCAACTCTTCTGCTGACACTATTTTTCCATAGAATTCCCCTACACAGCAACGGACAATAAATTATACTGTACAACTTAGTTACCTTTCCAGAGTTGTTTCCCAGTTCTACATTCCTCCTCCAGCTTTCCCAAGCACTAGAATAAGTAAACTTTTTTTTTTACTGTTGCATTTCTTTGCTGTTCCAGAAGGAGACTCTGCATTTCTTTCTCTTTTTCTTTTAAAGTATCTAGAATATTCTTCCTTTACAGTTGTGAAAAACAGACCAACTTTTATCCCAACATATTGGGAGTTCCAGGTTCTATAATTATAAATTGCTCATTTGAGGTCACACAACCAGTCAGTGCTAGAGCCAGTGCAAGACCTCAGGTTGGCTCTCTCGACTGCAGGGACCTACCAGTTGGCCACAGGTCTGTATGGCACTACTCACACATAATGAGTCAGAATCAGCACACTAAATGAAGGTGCACACACCCCAGAACAGCAAGTGTTTTGACACAAGTGCCAAGGCTTCCTTGGGAAAAAAAAATAATCCAGAATTGCAAGATGAGTTGATCGGCACTTACAAACTACCCTCAGAAAGTTAACTACCGCCTGAAAGCACCATTTGACAATAGACGGTGCTACAAAGACTGTCACTCTCAGAAACAGCAAAGCTTTTCGTGGGCAGAGGCATGTTAAATTTATTTCATTGTCTCCTTGTACAGAAGCCATCAGTTTTTTATTTGCACTGAAATGGGTTTTGGCTACTAGTATTGAAAATTCATTTGTTCAAAATGCAGACTATGACCTACAGAAATCGGGCACAGCCTCGCAATACGTGAGAAAGTTCATCTCAAGGGCAAGCACGTATATAAAGTGTTGAAAGTGTTAGACAGAGATGCTCAAATTGCTATTTAGGATTAAATAAGGATATTTAAATTTCAGTAGTACCAACATGAGCATCCAAGTGTTGAATATGGACAGTAACTAGACACTAATATTTGAAAACTCGACCTAGTGCATTTAATTGTTATTAGGAATGGAATCAAATACACCAAAAAAGCTTCAAATACCGTAGCTCTATTCCCATTCCCAGCTAGGAATTATTTATACAAGATGGACCAGCCTCTTAACAGGCAGACACCAGTTCTTCTCCAGTTAGTACAAATGATACAACATGAAATAACATCAGGAGGAAAAAACCAAAACCGGTGATTCCATAATGTTATACAACATTATGCTTAAGAGACAAATGGAAAAGGAATTCACATACTCAAAATGAAAGTGTTACTTTTTGAGAGAATTCTTTAATTCCTAGGCCATAGCACACGTGGAGATTTCATTAATGGTGAGAGTGTTTGATTCTGGGCAACAGAAAAACTGCATCCAAAATGAATGCTCCTATTGCTGAGCTCCTGGAGAACGTTAACACTAGCACTATACTTTTGGTAAAAGCAACCCTCTTGTTTGTTTTTTTTTTGGTTTTTTTTTTTTTTGTTTTTTGTTTTTTTTTTTTTTAAATTCTGCATCTACCAGTTATTCCAAACATGATTTTTCACTCCAGCTCAAACGAAATAATCTCTTAATATTAAATAGATTTTTATTTTTAATTTAAGCAAGGGGGAGAAAAAACAAAAACCCATAAAAAACCCCTCAGATTTTCAAATTCTAAAGTATTTCTGGGCTAAAAAGCAATAGTTCTCAGAGGTCCATAAGGTACATTATGAGGTGCTACCCCAATAAACTAATATGTAATACTAAAGAGTTACATCAAAACCAGAATTTCAGTATTTTTAAATAAACAATGAGATAAAATAGGTTTATAAAAAATACAAACCCGTCAGTGCTCCATTTAAAAACGACCACCTTTCAACCAGTAAAACTATTTAGTGTTCTTTAGCTTGTTTGAAGTACTATGTGAGGCAAACCAGATAAAAAAAAATTCTATTACTTTTTTTTTTACACAGACCCAATATCCATTCTATGTGGAAACAATACTGGTGCTGTGTAAATTAATTTCTTGCTTATTAAAATAATATCATATTCCCAAAGGCCCAGAAGGGAATTAGGGATTTCTCTTTTCAGACATTACCTCCTCTATAAATCTTAAAACTTTGTACATAATTAATTAAAAACTGATGCAGTATATAACTCATTATTATATATATCAGCTAACATTTCTCATTAAGGCTACAGGTTTTGCAGTTGCAGCTGCTCTGTGGCAAATAAGGTCTTTTTATATGCACCCCTCATAAAACAACCTGTCTTACAGATTCGTATTGTTTTGTTTGTGGTTTGTTGGTCGTTTTTTTTTTTTCCCCAGCAGGTATGTACATTTCTGCTTTTCCTTTAAGACAGCATTTACCTGAGAAGCAGAAGTTCAAATGCAGCATTTTAAGAGAGCCCCCAAAAAAGACACTTCTTAGCAAACATTAGAGCAGAGCAAATAATTCAGAATAATCATTTATTTATTGGGTTTGCCATTTATTTTTCTATTCACCACAGAGTGCTAAATTCTTATATGTAAATTATTCATGAATTTCTGCCAATGCTTCTTCCATTTAAATTACTATGAAAATGTAGTTGCAATTATTCAGATTTCAACATTGGCTCTGTCAGTTTTTTGGAGCACTGGTTCCGTTCCATGATTGGTTGCAACTTGCCAATTTGGAATATGTTTCAAGCATTACACTTGAGTACACAGTTCAAAATTTACTTTGTCAGGTCTATACTTGCAATTTGTGCTCTGAATATAATGTTTTCTGACATTTCCATACTGACAAAAGCTCTAGTGTAGACACAGCTATATTTTGCTTCAATGGACGTTTCAGTGGCATTATTTCAGTTATTTTCAGTGCCAAAGCCATTACCAAAATACATAAGACAGACAGAAGAGTTCTTTGACATTAACTGCCTCTGCGTTTTCTACTATTTATAAAGGTGCTGCCTGTGCCTGAGTTAGTAGGGCTCTTGCTCACAATCCCAGCTGGTTGCTGCTCAAACTGCCCTTAAACTGTATACCCAGCACTTACAGGGGTAACACAGCAGATCACATCCCAAGAGTCCAAAAGAGAGGTAAGGGGATGGCAAGTAACAGTCCTAAACAGTAGGTTCAGACCTTGGCTCATCAGTTGGTTCCCTCCACCCAGGAGGGAGTACTCTGCCACACGGAGCTGTTAACCACTTTAAATGAAGCATCCTGGCACCCCATCAGGCCACCTCAGCCAGAAGTCCCTATTCTTCTCCAGCACCTGGAGCTCATGCATGTGCATGGTGGGAAGCGCTCTGTACTGCCCCTACAAATCTTCTCTGCCAAAAAAGAGGTGGTGAAACTTAAGGACACAGAGACAGTTCACTACCAAATCAGAGTTTCCCTATTGTAAGATGTGTCCCAGGGGTTCTTGTTCTTCCACTCACTTACTGCGCTTTGTTTCTGGGTTTTCTCCCTAGTGTTTCACTTCACCTGCTTTGAACTCAACTGGAAGGATGAACGTAGAAAGTCTTTCACCTCAGTATTAGCATTACTGAAGATCATCACGTTTTCATCTCAAAATCTCTAAGACTACCTGTGAATCTACATTTGCACCTTTATTGTTGAAACATTGTTTTATACCTAGTGTGTCTCACGCACATGTCGACAGTCAAATGACCCGACTACCATGCAGTTAAATACAGATCAGAAGGAGGAACAGGCAGAAAAAACACAGAGCTACAGAAAATATTCAAAGTCGCAAAATGGAGATTCACCATTCTTTCAAACTTTGAACAGTTTGCTTTTTCCCATCACTTTTCTCCGAAGATGTGTCTTGGAAGAGAAAGATTATAATTGAATCTCCGAGTGTTACCAGTAATGCATTTTACATTAGAGAGCCTGATCTTGCTTCACAAGGCTGAACAAGGTTTGCGAGCCAGTAAAGCCACACCGCTTACTGTAATACATTCCTCTTTCCTCAAAACAGTAAGCTCCAGCAGTGATGGAGAAGGCACTCAATTGAAAAGATCCAAATAAGAAAGTATCATCATGTGAAATAAGGATAGATTATGTACTATATTCAGACTGCTTATTTCAGGAGTGAAGTTTACATAAGAAATGCACCTTTACAATGGTCCAGAAAAAACACAGTCATAGAAATAGTAATATAATCTAAAATTAAATCTAATGTAATCTAAAAAGTCAGCCTAAAATTACATGAGTAATTGTAACTGGGATTTACAAACAAAGCATTTTATAAGAGGATATATTTTGTATAAGTTTTTCTTTGAAGTCCCTGGGCAGCACATCAAAGAAGGGAATACAGCATGCTTATTCTCTAGGGATGATTCTTAAAAAATCATCCTGCCACAGAACAGGGACCCATAAAAACTGTATTGGGGACACATTTTGTCACTCCTCTCAGCAGAACAAATGCGCGTAGGCAGATTCTGTCTATTACCTTCAGTGTAGACTTGATCAAATCGCAGCTGTCTGATAATTATCTTTTGGTACAAAGAACAGCGTACATGCTACCGAGCTGGGGAATTAGTCATCTGTCTTCAAAACCACACACAGGAACATAGTATGTCACTCAGAGAATTACCCAGTGAGCCATCTTCCTGGGTGGAGATTCTCCAATCACCGAGTCCTGATTTTTATAGTGGAAAGCAGACTTGAGCCGTAATGTCTGAAGGCAAAACGGAGGAAGAAATCTGCATTTCATGCAACTTCTTTCAGCAGCTGCAAGCTTTTATTTCTTATTTTCAAACAAGTATTTCAACAGTATTTCACTTGAAGGATCAACCTGAATGCTTTTGTAGCCCAGGTACTAGAGGAGCAGAAGTAAATCAGTTAAATTACAGAAAAAAACCCGAAAAATCTAGATGGTGCACTGCAAAATTTTGTGCAAGCCAGTGATGCTGCAGAAAATTGATTTTCCCACAGGTTCTGAAGCTTTGCACTGCCTTTTGAAGTACAGAAGCTGGATATATTTTGCTACGTATATTTCTCAGAACTAGAGCCCATAAAGGTTTTATATTTTGCTGAACATTTTCCAGCTGATTAATATTATGTTTACCGAACTATAATGGATGATGCCTCCTTGAAGAAGTAATTTAACTTTTCTCCTCTGTTTTTGTAAATTGTTTTTGCTGTGTTTTTAAATAAATGGTGTAAACATAAGACCAAAAATAGATCAATCTCTACAGCACATTTTATGTATAGATTTTCTTTTTAATAATGAACAGTATCAAAATAGCTGTAGCCATCCTATGTACAAACATGACTTGGATATTAGCCATACAACATGTGCTGAAGTTTAATAGAACATTAATTAGTTATTCAATAAAACAGAAAATTATGATGTCATTTAATCAGCTGACATTGTAAGAAGTTTTCTTAAGTAAAGCCTGAAGTTTAGCTTCTCCATGTCCTTTTCTAGGAAATTTCTTTGCTGTCATAAACACAGCCTAGCTTTTTCGTTTACTTCAGAGGGGAGTTTCAGGACATATGGTTCTTTGTCTGGCTTTAGCTCTTAACCTGAATATTTCTGCTTTTACTTCCTTACATGAAGCAGATACCAATTCGTGCCTGCAGTATGTTCTTTTGTACCCACTGATCAACTGATTAACATACTTGAGCTCAGACCCCTATTTTCAAAGGGGTTTTTGCATTGGTCTCTGAAGTTTTTTATTAGGTTGTAATTAGAAAATATTCTGTTGAATTGATATGTAACTGTACCAACATACCAGTACTCACAACAATGTTTTTCCTTCTCACCTTTCTTCATTTTCACAATTACATATTGGTAGCGGCCAGAGGGGCTGGAGAAAATGGAGAGCTTTTCAGTGCCAGGTGCAACACACACACAGTAGATGACATTTCCCCCTTGGCCACAATGTCATATGGATTTTTCAGCACTTTGTGAAGCCCTGGAAATGCCCTTCTTCAAACTTAGACTACCATCATCATGGTGTAAGGAAATGTCTTTACTAATGATTTTACTGATTCAAGCCAGAGCTTCTTTCCAAAACCCATTACATAACGGCTAATTTCTCATACCTCATTCTGACATTTTTTACACAGCTCAGTACTTTTCCCCTGTGCTAAGCATTCCCTATTTTGTGTAGTGTACAGATTATAAACAATGCTAAAATTAATTTGTATTTCATGCATTCAGCTTCACCCCGACTTAATCATTCTGCTGTGTGTTTACTTAGATAAATGCCTGACAATGTTATTGACACTTCAAAGAAAATAAGCCATTTTCTTTATGCACGTACATCAGCACTGCTCACATTCACCAGGAAAAAAAAAAAACGAAACAAAAAACAACCACAGAGAGGGATAAGATCAAAAATAATCCTGGCTTAATCCAAATTCCATTTCCCCAAATTTGCAAGCATTGTAGTGCAAATATTTCACTAAATTATACTATTCTGTCCTCCAAACAGCAAGGAGCCATGAACAACACGCTGATTAGTCAGGCCCTGTTCTGAATGGCATTAAAATGATTTGTTTTTCTCACATCTCTCAACTATCTCTTATTTGAGACCTCTGTTCATTTTAGTCCTAGAATAGACTCCATTCCAAATACACTGATGACTCCTGACACTTATTAGGGAAAACAAATTATTTCCATCAGAAATAAAGAATCTAGCAAGGTAATAGAAAATAATACCTTTTTCACTAAACTAACTTATATCAACATGTTTAGATCTTACATTTGAGCTCAACAGGGTAAAGGAAATGTTCATGTTTCTGTAAAACTAATAAGGCAATGCTTCCTTACCTTCCTTACCTAAAGCTCTGTCATATAATAATAATAAAAAAAAATCCAAGTATTTTATTTTCTTTCAGTATCAAACTACAAACATTTCACAGAAGCATGTTATGTTTACTTTGAAAATTCAGAATAAAAGAGCGTTTTTTTTCCCTCTTTTTTGATTGCATAGCTTCATTTCAAACTCCATTTCAACAAGTTTTCCCCATGCTTATTAAATATTTAATGACTTTTGAGTGAAGAGTTTATGATGTTCGCATGACTCTGTGGTCGGAAAGACTGGCAGTCACATCTTGCTTCTCTAGTTTCTCCACGACTCCAAGCCAGTGATCACTGTCTGAACGAATTGATACAAGCCATGTTATGCACTCCAAATACCAATTGCAAAGAGTGATAGTTATCCCTTCCCCAGTCTGAACACTTTTCAAAGTACGTATGTCCTCCAAGGTTCCTGGGCACTCACTTGAAAGACTTGAGCTGACTGATAAGATCTTGTGTAAAGTCCTAATATATTTAAATAATACTGAAGCAGTTGTGCATGCACTCCCCTCAGTCGCAGGTACAGATATATATTTGTGTACTGAATACATCATCTGTGTATTTACTTACTATAATTACTAGTGTACCTCTGAGAATTGCATGCGCTTAGGAGCGTGTGAAGTTCTGAAAACCTGGCCCTTTTTGCTATTAACAAAAGAGAGACCTTCTTTTCTCTTCCCTGGTTTAATGGTAGCATTGAAGGTGAGCACCTAGGACTTCAGATAAGGCTGAAAGATATTTATCTTCCAAGAATGCTGCCGTAATTGTTACTTTGGGTAGTTAAAAACACACCAGCTAGCTACATTTATGTAACACTTTCAACAATTGGTCAGGGGTAATTAAAACCTAGGAAACAGACCCAATTCAGATGTTAAGGACCAGGTAAAAAGATTCATACAAATCCACCTAATTAATGATAACTAAAGAAAGAAATATCTTGTGTCCATTTCTATCTCATCACAAAAGCAAACACTTATCACAGATTCTGCAAAACTGAAGCAAAACAAAAAATACCAACCTCTGAGCTGTCAATTAGTTATTGTGCTCTTCCATTGTGAGCTTTTCTGTAAGTTATGCATTAAGAAAGTGTGAATGATCACTTCATGTCTATTTTTTTCTATAAACTTGACAGCTGCTTTCAACAGTGTTGTTAACTTGAACTTGCAATTAATAAAGTCTCCTTTCTATAGTTGTGAGCAGCACATTATAGTCCATCTTTGTTTAACACCTTTCTTTCCTTGCTAACTGTTCTTCACTAATAGTTTAGGCTTTATCAGCCAATATTTGCTTTGTTAAGTGTTCCTGCTATCCAGTAAGCTGACTGAAAATCATGTTGGGTGGCTGTAGAAGATAGTCCCCAAAAGGAACATGATTTTGGTCTCAGCGGCAGAAGTGTGCATTATTACAGCAGAATTCAAAACCAGCTTGCCACATATGGAATAGAGCGAAGTATCTCAGCAACTGTGCTGAAAAGTGTAAGAGGTTTATTTGTCACGGAACATTCAACAAAACACTCCTAATGCTCTATATAGTCAGCAAGTCACCCGTCCACAGCATCATTCTTCCAGAAAGAGGCAAAGGAGAGAAAAGGAAAGCTCTCATCAAAATACCTCCAGTGGGACTGAGGTAGCTGCACTTCAATCCAGACGAAACTGGCTGAGCCCGCTCAGCGAGCTTTTCCACTGACCATCCCTCAGGGAATGGCTGAAAGGGAATTCACGGGCCCTTCTACTCCCCCAGCCCTCTGAGACATGAAAGGAGGGTGACTGAAGGCTGCCTCGGTAACTGCTATCTGCCGTGTTTGTTTTTATTCTGATGGAAAATTTCGGATAAAGGCAAGGGGTGTCTTGGGAAATACCAGTGAACGGAAAAGAAAGGAGACTTTTGAGGTATTATTCTTTCCCAGTGAAACATAGGGCGTGCAAAGATTTATGCAGCACTGCATATTATATCCTGAGTTCATCACAAACTAAGAAAAAAGTATGTCAGAAACGACGTTAGATGTGTTAACACCACACTATATGTGTTATAGCATCATTTCACTGATTCTGCTACTATCAAGGTCACACATATGTGAAATTCTTGAGTAACACCAAGGCCACTGTTCCCTTGAAGTATTATCACAACTGAACAATAAATTATTCAATGCAGAGTTTTCAAAAGTGCCTAAAAAGGCATTGTAACTCTCCTGCTCCTTGTACACTGTGAATAACGGTTTAAAGACACAGGAGAACAGAACAGAAATTTGGGAGTCACTTTAGGCAAAGCAGAGGAAGAAAAGGGAAACTTAAGGATTATGAAAACCAAAACTAAGTCAAAGAAATAAACCTAGAAGCTCATAATGAATCATAATATCAGGCTTGAGCACTCACAAACCCTCCTCAGCACCAAGAGCCAGCTATGTGCCCTAAAGAGTTTTTGGCATGGTCTCTCACGGTTTAAATCCCTTAAGTCTCAATGCGTGTTCAGACTTCACACTCCTGTTTCTCCACTTTCAACTCTAACTGCAAACAGCTCACCTAGTGGGAACGTTAGCCTCTCCCTCTGGCTCAGACAGCTCCAGCGAGGGGCAGAAATCTCTGAAAGTACATGGACAGTGCTGCACCACATCCACAAAGAGAGGAGTTGGCCAGAGATGAAAACAGGAGGGGACCTCTGGCTGTGACAATATCCTCTATCATCCCATTGTTTTATTAACTCAGCCACTTTGCAAACGCAGTGGAAAAAAAACATAATTTAAGAACTTTGCTTTACAAAGTGTGGCAATGGTTTCAAGGTTCTCCCCACACATCAAGGGGTTCCCTCTGGCTCTTATTGGCGTGTATTTGGGTGAATCACTTCCATGCTGTGGGAAGAAAGGGTTTTAGGAACTATTTCCCTACTAGCTTGAATTTACATAATTTGGAGAAATGGGGACTTTTGGGGCATATTTTTTTTTCTTTTACAGACTACAAAATAGCAGGATAGTTTTGAAGTAATAGTACCTATTAGGAGAAAGAATAGGAAATAAAATAAACTTTTATCTCTTGAGAAATAACCTCAGGGTCAAATCCTCCTGTCATTTGTAAGGCAAATCCTTCTCTTAACATCAAGGACATGAAGATTAGGATTCTCAGTTCCCCTTCTTCTTCTAGCCTACAAAATGATACAACTAGGAAAATAAATCCCTCCGTCTGACTTTTATAATCTTGTAGGAAGAACAATTCTATCTTTTAGGAATTCCTGATGGGAAAGAATGCAAGGCCTCACCTTATAAAGTAGAGCAACAAAACAAAGTCAAATATTTGAACAGCTAATTTCATTCCGCCCCAAGCAATTATTCCATAAATATATATTGCTACAGAAAAGCATAAAATGTCAATGCTCTTCTGCAAAAAGTAGTACAAAATGTCTATAAATAAGCACGTACTACTAACAGGTCCCTTTATTAGCATTATTTCTTTTTGCTGTAGACATTTAAGTTTAAAGTGTACTGACTAGAAGATGCTGCCAAATGAAGGGAGGGGGCAGTAAGGAAGATCATAAATGTACTGTTTTGTGCATTTTTTAGTAGGGCAAAGCTGCCTATTAGTTTAGAAAACAGTCGCCTCGGTGACTAACTCACCTTTGAAAGAGAACTATAAACATATAATGGCCTGTTTCTGTGCCACTTCATCAGTTGGACTCTTCCCATTGGCTTTGTTATCAGGCTCCACATTGGATTCACTAACAAAAGCATATCCCTTTAGTACAGTAATCAGCATGTGCATGCAGGAAGAGATCAAAATTTTAATCAACTGTAGCATTACACAATTTAACTGATTTCTTTTGCCAGTTCCTTGTCTATTTACTTCTGCACACAACTACCCATTTGTACCTGCACATGCAGATCAAAGATGTTTCACCGTCCTGTGCTTTCATCCACCAGGTACACCTGACCAAATGAATTTTTGCTCAATAGTTTTTTAAATAGCCTTACACTAATGTATCAACTGATATCTTGTACTCGGGCGAGTCCCCCCAAAAGTTTGGCAAGACTCATTATTTCCCTAGACCTCAACCAGAAAAGGTGAGAAAGCCTCTAACAGTGCATCTTGAAGGTACTGTAACATAAGGCTAGAAGCACAGTTTTCTCTCTGAAAATTGAGTTGTCAGCTTTGACCAAGTTAGTCACTGTCACGTACAATTTAAGACACTTCTTTTGTGAAACAGGTAGAAAGACACACATTTAAAAGGTTTCTCCCACCCACCCTCATCACTTATATTAGCTCAAAATTCTACTGCCTTCTACCAAAGTCGTCAGCGTTCATAGTAAATACATAGAATGGCTTGAAATAAAAGAGAGTGGGAGTTTGTTGGTTTGTTTTAAGTCTATGGGACAACATAGTTGAACCATCTTAACAAAAGGACTGCAAGTAAGGATATGGTAGGTGTTGTTGATTCAGCCTGGAGGCAGAGGTGCAACATCTGAAATTGGTTTATATCTCAATATATAAAAACAAAAACCCAAAAAACAACAAACCTAAAACAAAACAGGTCATTTTCTCAGTGCAAGAAGGTCTGTAACAATAAACAGTGTGGTCCATTCGTACGATCAACCTTACAGTCACCTAAAATCTTACCTTATTTCTCTAGTTCAGTCTAAAGAACTGATTCAAGAGTATATTTGTTCATGAAGGCATATCTTCTCTACCATTACTTCTTATTGAAGAAACCTTTAATTTACTGCAAACAATTCAATTTAATTCCAACATGGATTTCCTTTCAAAATAGTTTGGTTTGGTTGTTGTTGGGTTTATTTTTTTCAAGAACAACTTTAATAGAAATAAATTTAAAAAGATTTAGAAACACATGAGCATCCAGAAGAGAAAAAGCCCCTAAGGAAACTAAGGAAAAATATAGGTACAAGAAATTCTGTACAGGCCCACGCTCCAAGATGATGACAAAATGATTCACAAGGGTCCATTAAGCACGTTCTCTGCCCTGCTCACCCTATAAGGTCCTAAATAGTGGACATAGTATAAAACAGCCCAGATTAATAGCTGTTTCAGTGAAGAAAAGATTTTATATCCTCAGTTAGGTTAGGTATGACAAAAGATACGGTATATGTCAGGAAACACTCTCACCCCTTGCTTCAAGCCTGACTAACATCTAATCTACACAGTGATGCAAGTGTTGCAGTTGACAGCGATTTCCTTAAAAAGCAGTCTATTAGCATGGATTCAATCATGCCTGACATTATACTTTTCCTATAAATTTTACAAAGCAGCTGTACCATTTAACCATACGGGTTTGAAACAAAGAAAGCGAAAGCAATACAAAAACTTCAAAGGCTTTGCTTGTTTTCTGGTCATGCTTTCAAAACCCTTTGATGTTACCATGGTCTTTACCTGTACCTTCCTGCAAAATGAACTATACATCAGCTATAGCTTCCAAGGTAACTGTGAAATATCCGTGCTAACCTTTCATCGAGGAGCATTCACCCAGGAGCAGCTCTTACTTTACTCTCACTGATTGTTCTTTGGGGACTTCTGTCACCCAAAGTCAGTAAGTTCCTCGGCAAAGGTAGCAGGGTAGAGGACGACCCACAAGCTGGCAGCAGAGTACTGTGGGGCTGTGTTCTTTGGAGGTCCATAGGGGTAACAGGTGCTGGGGCAAGAAGACACCCACTGGTGGGACAAATGGAATGACTACTGCTTTCACCAGGCAACATGAAACAGAGTGCTAGATCTCACCACTACTGACTGGTTTGTTCAGTTACAGATTTCATCAAGAACTTCCATTTCCTTAATGCTTTGGGCAACCAAACAGGACTTTCCCCGGTTGGCAAAAATTAAGAAGAAAACAAACACCAGGTTTTACAAATTACACATGGAAGTGGTCGCGACATCAAAAGATAAACAAGAGGAAAACATTACTGCAATCAAATTAAGAATATATGAAAAATTGCTGCTTATGGTAATGCTGTATTTTCAGCATCCAGAACCTATGTCTAACATAGCCTTCCCAGAGCAGGGAACCCATCACAACTTCCAGAGCTTCCTGCAACCCTGAAGGAAGACTCAGACACAACAGCAGCTCACTGCAAGTCCCCGACAGCAAGCTGAAGCAGCATTAATGAGCAACAATGGTTAATGCAGCTGTTCAGCAGTTGGCCCTTTTATCCCTACCCAGGGAACACTAAAATCACCACAACTGAGACCAGAGCATGAAGATCTTTACTGGAACACAAACAACCTGCCCTGGTAGGCATTAATCAGACTATACAAGTCTAGAGAGCTGATTAGACTAACAATTCCTCTCTAAGGCTCCATGATTAAAGCAGAATGAAAATACATACACAGTCAAAGGCACACAAGAGGATACTCAATACAATGTAGGCGTCAGCACTGGTAAGACTATATTTTGTAGCAGCCATAACAGCCAGTTATTGAGCTGCTTTTAAACATTGGGCAGTTGTGCGATACAAACGGAAGGCTTTGAAGCCCCCAAAGTATTTCATATGAGGCTTAAAGGAAACTGTATAGAAGCTTATATGTGTTATCAGTGAGGCCATATTCAAACTGATTTCCTGCCAATACACCTAAGAGCAGCTGCCTTCTGAGACTGTAAATACCATTTTCTGAGAGTAAAGCAATATCTTCTGGTGTTCACCTCCAGTAAACGGAGCTTCAACCAGCACTTGTTCCTTTTTCATCCAATTGTCCGACCTGAATTTCCCAAAAGAGCTCCCTCATCTAAAAACTGTTAATTTGTGATTCTGAGAATTAATAAGTGGCAAAGCAAACATCAGCTCACAAGGTGATTTCAATCAGTCTCCTATTTGCCAGATATTAAAATGCATCTCAAATACTGAAAACCTAATAAAACTGTTGGCTTGTGTAGCTCCGATTTTGTGTTATTAGTTTTTTGCTGTATCTCCCATAACTATTAACTTAAGCATAATAGTTGAACATTCTGTACAGAGGGAGATTATTACCTTGGTATTATTTAGCACAATGTATTGCTCTGGTTTATTTTTCAGTGGGGAGAAAAAAAGAAAAAAAAAATAAAAAATCGGACCCTGGGTCTATCATTTCTCCTGGTTGATCCCATTTTCCTAATTGGTTCTTGTGCCCTAGCAAAGACCATCCAGATGACAGAACAGCCAGAAGGAGGTGAAAAACCACAGTAGTCTTTAAGGTCCATAAGTACCTATGGATATAACGCGATGGTATTCTTGCCTCATCAAATTCAGGATTCATGCAGATTTTTCTTGTGCCTTTACATATTGTAATGGATATAAATCTCATCCCTCAGACATAGCCTTTGTTCTTTTCTAGCTTTCTCCTGACAGTCCCCTGTTGCATCTCTGACCTCTACCAAAAATGTTTGTTCCAAAGCCTCATTTCCCCACCGTTGGAGCTACTCTCATCCTGTACCACTTTTCCTCTCTCTTGCAGTAGGCACTCTTTCTCCCCACCCCAAATCTTTTTTAAAAAAAACCTTATTTTTCTCAGCTCCTTTTAAAATTTTCTCTCCTGCTGCTACTAGCCAAATGACAGACTTTTAAAATTCATTCACCACTGAATATCTTTAAATTACAATAACCCGTAATTTGTGCTGTGCTGCATTTCCCTTGTACCACTTAATTCCAGAATGTGTTCTGGGATACAGACAATGCATTAGGTAAGTGGAACTGGGAACAGCAAATGGAAAATATATAATTTGGAATTTTGTGTTTGCATTAAAGTATGCATATGTGAGGTATAGTTAATGGATATTGCAGTATTGTCTTCTTCAACTAATACAATACTAGCAAAAAAGATAAGTACATGCACGTGAATTTTTTAACACACAGAAGCAAATGAGATATTATCACTGTAAAAAAGTCATTTTAGGTATTTTAGAAACTAAAATAAGTTTGCAACACATGACATCTTTTCCCGATTTGTTATGATACTGGAAATACGCCATTTCACAGGGACTGGATATTAAATTAGCCTTAATGTCATGCACAAGTTGTGCCTATTTTAATTGTTTTTCTCTTACTGGCTTTGATTGTATAATGCTGGCAAAAATAAATGTTTTTTTAAAAAATGCCTGTTTTGTGCTTTAAACTATTGTAGGGCTCTTTTTTAAAAGGGAAAAAAGACAGGTTCGTAGACTGAATTATCTGTTTAAAAGTTTCCTAATTGGCTACAGTTTACAAAAAGCCCTGGCTCTTTTTCTGCTCTTAAATAGAATTTCTTCTCACTTCACAAGAGATGAATTATCAGAATGCAAGAGAATTGATGACATCAACACATAATATATTAACTTTCATGTAAGTGTAAACCGACTGCAAATGGCAGGTTTTGTGTGCAACTCTCCTCAGCAGTCTCTGGCCGTGGGAGTTTTTATTTGTCAAAATGTGCACGACAGGAGAAGCTCAAAGTCAAAATCACCTAAGATTTGCAGTAGATGAAACAAACAGATGATTTATCTTTCTAGAGAAATACACATTTCCAAGAAAAATTTAAATTGTTCATGTTTCTATTGTTACCATATAGCTAAGTATTTCTTCAGCAGTCATCAGAATTTTGATGCAAGCCTCAAGTATATTCAAGTGGAAACTATATTTGACCAGGAGGAAACTCAGTCTCACTGGACCTCAGCTAAACATCCAATACTGAGGATCAAGGTCGTCTTTCTATTAAATTCTTGAAATCTGTGCCTTTCTGCATGGTATTATGTACAAGAAACTCCCAATGAGAAGTCTGGAAGATCCTTTAGGATACACAGCTCGGATAAATCAGTGTAAATTTAACTTAATTCAGCTTATTGGCATATGAGAAAGCTTACACAGGATTTCAGAACTGTTCTCAAAAGATGAAATCCTACCTGTTTTTTCCTAATAAATGGCATGTAATATCAGTTGATCCTGTTTATTGCAGATTAACCTTATCAAACCAATCCACGGGAAAGAAAACCATCACTAGCTGCCTTATTTCATCTTGGTCCTAAATTCAATACCCGGAGCAGTTTCTCAGCCATAAATTCTAAGGACTCAAAGCAGTCCCACATGCAAAGATCTATGTCAATGGACGTTTTCTAAAATGTTTTTCCTAAGAGGGGCACAGCGATCACCTCTAAAAGGCTAGCATTTTATCTCTGGTCCTTTCAATGCCATATTTAGAGCCAACTAACAGAAAACAATTTGTCTTTTAGTATATATTTTATTTGAACTAAAACAGTTTTGCAAAGGATGTATCATCTTCTGTCCTATACAGACTATGTCACACCTATATGAATTTTGCATTTTCAAAGCAAGTGCAGTGTACGTAGGTACATTCTACAATATTCTACTGCTTGCTAAGTATAATTGAGAAGAACATAGCCTAAACTTGTATTTGAATATATGTGATATATTGCAGTACATCTGAAAAACCTTTAATGATTCTATCATAATGGTGCTTTTACCATGTCCTTCTATTAAGCAACCCAGAAGCAACAAAAACATACTACAAAACTTCAAGTTTAACTCTTGCAAATTGAGCTGGAGATGCATTCCAACACATTTATGTAAATACAGCACCACTAATGCTATGAGTAAGTGGGAAAAGAATGCAAAGAAAATCTATTTTGGTATATAGCTTTAGAACTAAAAATCATTTGTGTTTTAAAATAATGTCAGTGAGGTCTGCTGTGCCATTGATTTTTTTTAGCAGAAGTCTCCATTTAATTCAACAGGGGAGTTCTGCTTGAAAATAAAAGGCTACAGCATGCCTGCTATATTTAGGGCCAGCTGATGTAAATCAGAACAACCCTGATTATAATAGACATATCCTGATTTACTTCAGCTGAAAATTTGGCTTTTAAAAGCTGATGGAAATAATTTGTATGTGCTACAGAAGTATGATGTAGAACAGAAACAAATTCTGAGATTACATTATTCAAATGTCAGCAGGTAGGCCACTGCTGCAGAAGAGAATGTGCTTCTAAGCTAAATTAACGACAAATGAAAGTTGCCTTTTCAAAAAACTTTACATAAAGCTGTCACTGTGGTTGCTTGCTTACATGTTGATTTTATCTGATGTGATTTTACAAGTCTGTTTGTGATCAGAATAGCAGAGGAACATATGTTCAGTTTCCCATTTTTGAACTTTATCTTCTGTTAATACAGTGATGAAAAAAAATTACTCAAGTACCTTTAACAGACTTTAACTGGGGCAGAATAAACTAGGTTTAATTTACATCTCCTTTAGTAAGAAAAATGTATGTTATCAGAATGTATGCATGTTACTTAAGTGCTTTTTTTGGTCTCAATGCAAAACAATATGTGCATTGAAGGAAAATAATGGAAATGACAATCAAGGATGTGACTATACTGTATGTGTCGCACATTGTAGTTAAATCCTGCAATGAATATTTTCCCACCATGTTCAGCACAATCTGAAGAGGTTCTGTCCCCCACAGACGCCACTTCATTTTTTTTTTATGCTTGTATGACCATTTTAACTTCCATGAAGTATTGATAAAATAAGGTAGTCAGTGAGGAGCAGAAGAATGACTAAAGGATTGCAGGGCATGCCTTATAGTGACAGACTCAAGAAGAGCAATCAGTTTAGCTTATAGAGTTTGCCAAAGCAATGTTTACAGGCTAACCTGATCACAAGCGGCAAGCAAGGAATACAGGGAGTACAATGGACACTCCACTTTGCTTCAGAAGACAAAACAGAGTAAGATACTATGTGCAAATTGAATTGCTTCTCAGTTCCCCAATACCGGTAATATTTGATTTATTTTTTTCTTTTTTCTTCTAACAGAAATGCTCAGGGTCAAATAAGAACCAGCTCAGGGAAATCGCCTGATCCATGAACGCTGGAGGTAAAATTAAGTGATCGGAGGGGTCCTCTATGGATATATGATTTTTGAGTTTTCTCCAGAGTAAGATGTTAATTAGTAAAACCAGAACTATTTGTTGACCTCACAATGTAATGAAAGACAATAATTTCTAATTATAAATTAGAAATACAAATCTCATTAAAACATGAAAGAGAGTTAAGCAGAATTCAATAAACAAATCTCTTTCCTCCAACTGAACACCTATTTAAAACAAAGGCAAAAGTGATATTATCAATATACAGCTTATTTTAAGCTTCATGTTTTCTTTTCAATTGAGTTTTAAGATTAGCCTAAACCTGACCTTTCCAATTTAACACAACTTCATCCTATTTTCCAAAGAGTACGTCGATGTAACAAGGGAATGTGCCCTCCCCAGGCAAAATGTAAAATAGGAATTAAATGTTTCATCAAGAACTGGAAGAGTAACGTTGGTCCATTTGATAAAAGTTTGGTAAGAAATATCTCATGTGAAAAGGCACTTTAAGAACTTTCACAAAAATTTCCTAGCATCATGTTCCACAGTTGACTGCAGTCCTCTCCCTCCCCCAACAATATTTCACTGAGTGTATTTCACTTCATCAAAATCTCAATTATAATAGCTAGATACTTATTCTGTGCTCAACATTTAAACTCTCCATAAATCCCTATCACTTCACCGCAAAAAGAATGAACATTATTTCTGAACCGGGTTGATAAACGGAACAGATGCGTACCATGGTCTTGGAAAATGAGTGGCTTCTGCTTTGAGGTGAAAAAGACTTTGATAGATTGATCAAGACAAAACCTTTAAACTGTAATCAAGAATCTAATTCCTTGCACAATTCTAGTAGTCAAGCTTGCCTGTTTTTATGACCTTCAGCGATAGCAGTCTTTTTACATTGCAGGATGAGTACAATAGACACTTATCTTCTGCAACTCACAGAAGGTTCAGGGCATTTTAAAAGACAGAAGGTGAAGCACAAGACTAGTTGTAAGTTTACTGCTACAGTGAAGATGTGAATCTCACTGGAATAAAATAGCTGCTACTAAACTGCCTAATGAGCATTCCGATTTCGTAGTTTAATGGAATTTTCGAGTGGGTTGTAAGAGAGGGTACAGGGTAAGCTTCTTGCCAAAGGGCTCACGTTTGCCTCAGAGTTAAGGCAGCAGTAGAAATGACTAATTTCAACTAGGATAAAAAAAACATCATCATATTTTCAAAATCACACCAACACTTTCAGTTAAGGCTTGTATCATAGATACTACTTTCAGGTAGTTGTAGAGAACAGTAAAGTCTCCCCCTCAGCCTCCTTTTCTCCAGGCTAAACCACTCCAGTTCCTTCAGCCGCTCCTCATAAGACTTGTGCTCCAGACCCCTCACCAGCTTCATTGCCCGTCTCTGGACACGCTCCAGAATCTCAGTATCTTTCTGATAGTGAGGGGCCCAAAACTGAACACAGTATTCAAGGTGTGGCCTCACCAGTGCCAAGATTCACTTTAAATCAGAAGATTCTGTATATTAAAGCTATGATACAGACAAAATAGAAATAGAAAACTAATTATATTAGAAAACAGTAGGATCAATTTTCTACTTCTCCAGGAAAACCTCACAACTGTCCCAGCAGCTTTGTAAGACATTTTAAAAATGCATTCTGTGACATTACAAGTCACAGTTTGAAAGAGATAGTGAAGCCTTTTCTAGGCTAAATGGTTTTACAGTACATTATACAATGATTAGAAGTGATTGGCACTTAATTAGGGAGTATAACTGATTGATTATTGATTCACCATTGGGAGATTTCACATCTTTGTTTCTTATTTTAATGTTAAATTGCACCCTGGAACAAGGTTATCAGCACTACATAATCTCATATCTCAGATACAAAAATAGATTTTAATTAAAAATAACTAGTCAATATAATGTTATATTAAAATTATTCAAAAGCAGCATATCCCTGCTTCTTTTATATTCTGATTCAAGCAGACGATTCAAATCTCTGTTGAAATAACAGATTTTCTGAGCTTCTGAATCAGAGAGATAAAAATCAGGAGGAAAAAAGCAACTAACGAGATTCATGGTTTTGCTGTTTTATTTCATTTTGTCAGTCTATTACTATGACTTTGCTGTATCCAGCATCTAGACTAACAGGATATTTACCCACATGCATAATTTGAAGTCCCAGCAATTAGTGAATGGGGACTTTAAACTAACGTGGGAAGGGATCAAACCTGCTTCTACTTTTATTTTGAACATAAATCTTTGCTTCAGCATCTCTACATTATTGTCATGTAAATACTAAGTATTATTGTCTGAACAGAGGCCCCAGAAACACAAATGCACACACAGTTAAATGAAAATGATCCTGTTGTTCTTGCACCCATCCACTAAAACCATGATCTCTTGCCATTCATCTAGATAAATAAAGGATAGCACAATTTAAGATAATTATCCTCTGCGCATTCATGGTGTATTTGAGGCTCAACATGCCTCCTTAGTCACTCTAAAATTACTTTATTTATTGAAACCAACAGTTACAGCACCAAAGCAAATTGTATCCAAGAAGTGTTCTTTCCACTAGGGTGATGTACAAATGACGCTGGTAGCTAGAGACCCCTCTCATTTCTTCTGTGCTATGTATAACAAAAGCCAATTTCCAGAGCTGCACAAAAGGACCAAAAATCACCTGAGTTTGGAGGTGTTGTTGACATGGAGACATGGGAAAAAGCCATAAATGATAGTAGGAAAAGGCTATGAAATCTTAAACCTGCCATCAAGTTTGCATCATTTAAAAAAACAAACAACAAACAAACAAAAAGAAAAAGCAGGAAAAGGAACATCTCCCCCTAAAGTAAAAAGGTGATTTCATCTGTCAGAGCATGGTCACCTCATAATAGACGATTTGTTTGGTACTTTCTTACTGTGAGAATCCTGCAAGTAAAAACTAAACTATTGCACCTTATTGCTGTATATGCAACAAGTGTAATTGTAAAATATTAGTTTAAATAAATTAGACAACAAAAAGCCCTCTTTTTCATTAGATCATTCCTCATAAATGGAGTCAGGGAAAATTATAACAAAGCATTTTAACCAAATTGTCCTCCAGCATAAAGTGAACTGGCTGCATTGGTGCAACTGAAAGTCTGTCAGAACATAAACCTGTCCAGAAAGCAGCGAGATACACGTCTTAGGGTCACTGAAGTATCATGTGCTACTAGCAAAAAGGACATTTAGCAAGTGAAGTGGTAGACTTGGACCTGATCCTGTGAGAGGCTATCACGCATTATTTGCTCAGTTTAAGAGAATGTTCGAGTCCATGTATTATATAAGTACACTAATAATCTTTCTGAAGTCAAAGGATCTGTCCGTGCATTGAATATTTAACGTCAAGTGAGGCTCTCAAGCACATATTTAACATTAAATGCATTGGTCTTCATAGACTCTAAAAAGGACTACACATTAGCTCGCTTATTTGGGTAAATTAAACAATGGATTAAGCATTCATTCCAAGCCAAGTATCTGGCCTTCCATTTTTATGGTCCTAATCTTTTACAGACGCTATTTTATGAAAACAGAGGTAAATTTATGCTAAGTTTGGCTTGCTGTGCATACTATCATTGTTAGTTGACTTTCCAAACAATATTGTTTTCTCTTATTTAAAAAATAGTATTTCTGGCAGGTGATGATTCCATGTTGGAGATATTACTCAGTGTTACTTTTTCCGTACTTTTTCAATTGGATTTCATCAACTATTCACAATAAGAAACAATAACTAGGTCATCATTATGCACCGCTTTAATTAAAATCCTGCATTCTTTAGGATCACTACAATTGGCTACCAAATTATTTCAAGAGCAGCTTTGGCAGAAAAGGATGGATACTGTATCAAATGAACATTTGATACAAATCAAAACAATACCAACCCTGCGTGTGGAGGTCACTAATGAACTTTCTCTTCATGACATATCCTAAGATCAACTTTTAGAAATTCTTTTTCTCTCCTGTCTTTCAAAACAAAATCTGTATTTTTATTAAAAAATATTGCCTTCACTCTTCCTGCATGTTTTGCATGCCTTTGATCTTTGAAAAGCCCTGAAATAATGATTTGTTTTGTCTAGAAATACTTCTTCCCCAAGGGTAAAATGTAAGTTTATTTTTCTGACTATATTATATTCAATAACACAAATAAAAGTCAAAAATAGATGTAACTTCTGTACACGTCATTTTTGAAACTTTAACATGTAAGACCCGAAATATGCATCTTAATCCAAGATGAAAGAACAATCACTACCAAGAGAAAGCCAACAATTTACAAGACAATTACTTGACAATAGTATCTGAAATGTTACAGTAAGGGCCTGACTGAAAAACCTCTGAAGTCAAAGGGAACATCTTGCATTATTCCAAACAGAATTTAGGCTAGGTCTTTGCTTTGTTTTCTGAAGAATCCTGTTTAGGCATCACTTGCCATGATGAACAATAAATACAAATAAAATACTCTCATAATGCAGCTGCTCAGTGTATTTGGGGGCACAGGGAGTAGTGTCCTGACTTCAGCCAGCACAGGGGCAAAGTGCACATCCCGACATGGCAAAGGGAGAGATTATACGTGTTTAGGCAATAGTTACAGCAGTATCGTGCTCCCGACGCAGAAAGACAGCAATCATGCTTTTCATAGCTCTGAGGCAATGGCATCTGGAATATTGCACTCCCCTGCACAAAAATATTGACAAGTCACTGAAGAGAAATACAAATAATCAAGGGACTAGAAATATTGATCTAAGGTAACGATTGAGTGAGCCAAACATATCAAGCTTCGCTAAGAGAATACAAAAGGTGGGACCTGATAACTCTGGACAAACACATGAAAAGGGCAGCTTTCAGAAAGAGAAAGGAATTATTTAGGGTCTTTCACAGAAGAATCAGCAGCAGTAATGGGAAAAAGGGGGGGGGCAGCACCCTCATCTCATTCATTTCAAAACCAAATCTACTCCTCCGATTAGCAGAACTTTGTGCGCAGAGAGTGCAGGGGAGAACTCGGTGGTAGCTAACAAATAACTGACTTGGAACCAGCCGGGCCACGCACAGAGCTGCCCTGTGGCTTTATCCTTGTTTGCAAAATCCACTTGACTTTGTAAAACTCTTCTAGGCAGGGCAGAGCGTAATGGAGTCTTTATCTTAACTGACGTTCCGGTTATAAATAATGCACTAAGCTAGTTAGGAACAGAGTTAACTTGCTAGAAAGCTTGAGGCTGGAAGCGTGTAAACGCAGTGGAGTTTCATCTGTATACAAGTACAAACTCCAACACAGCAGAGCTGTAACATTAGGGATTTAGTGGAGAAAGTCTAATTTGGAGACTTTTTGAAATCTGTATGAACATCTGTTTTATTACTGTACTAGCAATCTGTAAACCCTCCAATTGTGCTAATTCCCTCGCAGCAAGAACATTACTGGAAGAAAAGCAACAGCAAAAAAGAGTTCACCAAATAGCCTTCTTCAGGAAAATCTACATGTTTCTTCGTCTTTCTGAACTGAGTGGAATTTTAGTTATGAAATTATGACAATATTAAATAGCACGGAGTAAATTTTTCAGTGTTCATTCCTATGACGATACAATATCTAAGGTATGTATTTTAAGTTACTACAAAAGAAAAAGGTTATATGAACTGAATATGAACAACGCTAATACATTAAATAACATGAGAACCACAACATAGAAAACTACTGTTTTCCCATTGCACTCCAAAAACTTAATTATGGTGCTGTGAATATCCACTTATTTCCAAGATTGTTTTTAGCTATATATGGTGACAGATGGGCTTTAGGCCTGAGTTCTGGGACTTACGTTAGGCAAAGAACTTGTCAGATGGAACATTTACATTTTATTTTTTTTTTTCTTCTCTATTTTCTGAAATATTTCAGAACTTGTTTATTTTCGTAGAACCATAGAATAGCTTGGTTTAGAAGGGACCTTTAAAGGTGATCTAGTCCAAGCCTCCTGCAGTGACCTGACCTAGAGATCAACTAGGCAATCTTCCCAGGCACAGAGGTGAGGCTGACATGTCAGTAGTTCCCAGGGTCCTCCTTTCTACTCTTTAAAAATGGGTGCAATGTTTCCCTTTTTCCAGTCACCAGGGACTTCACCTGACTGCCATGGCTTTTCAGATATCATGGATATGGCAACTACATCAGCCAATTCCCTTAGGACTCAAATTTTCAAGTGATTTTTTTTCTTACGATTTTCAAATCATAAGAAATAAAGTATGAAAAAAAAGAGCTCCTGGAGCTTGGGGGGGGGGGAAGTATTGAAAAACCTATTACAAAAAATAAAATTCCTTGAATTTTACAGAAATTTGGTGCTCTGGGTGTCACAGGACCAACTTATAGGTTCACTTAAAAAACCCCAAAACTATTAAGATTGCAAATTCCACATAGACAACAAAACATCATCTATGTAGGCTGCCCATCGTCCAAAAAGAATAATTTTCAAACAGATCAAAAATGGAACTCTGAATTTTCAGTTTGAGTTGAGTTTGAGTGACTAAGAACAAGGAACACCAAATGTTCCAGCTCCAGGTGAGACATGGACCATTCCTGTTTGAGATTCAGCCTCTTGCTTAATCTGATGATGCAAATAAAAATATCAGACCGAAGCAGAAACTTCAGTGATTATGCAGATTTTGCCTTCGAGGTGACTAATCCCCATTTAAAAACAATACAAATAATAATCCCATATCTCCTTTATACGCTACCCAAATCCTTGCAGGCATTCTGGGACACATGACTGAACTCAAAAACCCTACAGGCATATACCATGTTTATTTGTGCCCTAAATAAGAAAGAAAGAAAAACAAAAACCAGCAAGACCTATAAGTCTTCTGCCTCAAAATTAGCCCTAGATTTCCACAAGGCCCAAGTAAATAGTTTGAGTACACTAACATAATTCACCTCACTAAAGCTTATTTATATCATAAAATCCAGCTCATGTTATGTTTTTAGCGTGATGATTAAATACTTCTGTAAGTAATAAGAGAGAGGGGAAAAAAATAAATCCTTCCAATCCAGACAGTCAACATGCTTTCTGCAACCTGGACATGGTCTTCAGCCAAGGCAAAGAATAAAGGGCCCAAATGAACAGAAATTGTGCCCAACCTTGAGCCCTCAGCCATGTGCTGTCCTCATAGGCTTGGTGTGTTTCATATTACAAGCTCATTATATTACCTGTAATGCATAAACCCCATGTACTTCATCTTGAAAGCTTATTTTCTTGAAGTATGAGGTTTAGTACTAAAAAAGGATGGTGTTTAATTGGACAACAATGAAAGGATTTGAAGCAAAGCTCTGAATAATGGAACTTTATCCTCCCGCAAACAAGAGAGCTGACACAATGTATTCAATATTATAAATCCTGCTGTGCTGCCAAAGTTATAATAAGGCATTCTTAGAGGAGAGCCTAATGATGGGGGAAAATACAACATTTTTTTCATTACATGAATTCATAAATTTCCTCAGAATCACATCTAAACATTCAGGTACTACCTACAGGAAAATAAATTAACATAAAGCTGTTATGTTGGTTTTGGGTGGTTTTTTTTGTAATCTGTTACAGATTATGCCTTCTTCCTGAATATTGCATTAAATGTAGGTATTATAGCAGAGCTTTTAAGACAAGCAGTTTGAAATGTATGGAAAACAGCTTTAGTGACAGAGATTTGTCTTAGCCTCCTGTCTGTTGGATTTGTTAAAATATTTTAAATAAATTCACATCTGGTTAACTCTGAAGTGTACAAATAGATAATATTACTTCTGTTGTACAGCTTTGAGGGTTAAGATGTACCTGCCAGGAATAACCCCAGAGCATTAAGAAAACACGTTCAAGAAATTTAGAGAAGCTTTCCTATTTATCTCTTTCTAGACGTGACAGAGGATTTTTGACGGGGGGGGGGGGGGAGGGTTGTATAAAGGCCTTTGGCCACCGGCCAGTGGAACAACTGAGCAAGAAGGAAGTGCTCCAGAGCAACAGAAAATGCATTTTTTCCCCCATTATTTTTACCTTGTGCTACACAGACTGTCCCCTTTCTTTTGTCATCCAGTAGGAATGACACAAGGATTTCCAATATATTCACAAATATTCCTGTATTTAGGGGCTATTAAGTCCTTCAGCTTCATTTTTCAGTTTAATTACCCACAAAAGATGTTTATTGACTAATATACTTCTCTGTTATGAGCAATTAATTAATGTGACTCTTCCAACTAGGGCTCAGCATGCACAAAAACATAACTACAGGTTGAGATGCAAAGAAAATAAGTATTTCAGGTAGTTCCACATGGAAGCTAAGCTAACTTTGGCTGTACCTTATGGTGTTATTGTTAGGCCATATAATCGAGTGACCAACATGTTGTTTCCAGAGAAAACAAAATTCATGAGAGCATGAGGCTTTCAAAACCGTGTGTGAAAGGACACTGGTCTTCATGTTGTACAACAACCCTCTGCTCATCGCAGAAAGCTACGCAGAAAGCTACCTTGTGCAGCAGAAGGAGTTAGATACTGTATACTGAGATAAAGAGCAATACTTTAACAGGCTCACCGCTCTGTCACTGTATTGGGAAAAACAGTGAGGACTGGCACTGCTTCTGTGAGATCTAATAAGCATATTGTCCTTTGCTCTAATGATAGTAATGAATTAAATCCTGGTTAGATAATGAATTGCTTCCTTCCAGGTCTAAGGGATAAATTGTACTTGATCACAACGATTCGAGCCCTGTAGACGTTTACATCCAAGTTTCCAGGGCTCAGAATACTGAAGGCTGCAGAATTGCACGCAGCTGGGGTACTTGTTTCATGGCGTGGAATTTGCTTTTTGTTCGTGCCTTCATTTAAAAACACCTACTCCATGCCATAATAGAGATTTTAGTGGTTAATTCTGGCTTAGGAGGAGCTAAACCTTTCACGCTCGACCAAAGCTAAGAATAGATCCTTCTCAAGCTGGGTTTATTGGAAGGTAATTCTGACCACAGGGCATATTGAAATGCTCTCGCACTGGGAGGAGGGAGGGCAGCTGTTCCCTCTGGCTTCACGGGGGCTGTGCAAACACTAACCCCTCTGGGATGTGGCCCACGGGCAGCGAGGTTAGACTTGCTGCCAAATTACAGTAAGAAACTTTTACCAAAGTCTCACATTGACAGACACAGAAATTCCCTTTTCATTTAGTGATCTTCCAAACAAGTTTTGGGACAGGATCAACTTTGAAGTAATAACTATGAAAACAATAAATTACATTTTTTTAGTGCTTCTTTTCAGACATGACTGTGTGCGAGGCATCGCATTATGGGAATCATGACACAAAAAAACAGTGGATTCTTATTACCCAGTTCTGAGCCCTCACCTTATTTCTGGCTTTACAGAATTTAACTGGCCTTTTGCCATTTTTTCCAGGGGAAATGGATTAGTCTTAGAAACACAATTACTAATGAAAGCCTGTGTAAGAATTATCCAGGACCTCTAAAATGAGAGGACAAGCACCCCAGTTGTTATAAGTCGGTGCAATGCCACCACTTTAACAGCTGGGGATATGCCCTACAAAGCACATGTTTTAGTAGGGGTTTGGGAGGTGGGTGGGGTGTGAAATGACTTCATCACCATAAAAAGGAAACAATAACTAAAGCAGTGACTAATTCTGTCCTGAACCTTTGTATAGGCAAAAATAAAAATACTGAATAAAAAGCAAATATTTTAAGAAAACATACTAATCCCAATTCTTTTGAGACAGCCTCAAAACAGTATTTCTGCAGCAATGACAAAACCCATTTTCAATAATTATTGGGAAAAAAAAATCATGATTCTGAGTAATTTGCTGGGGCAAACTAACATAAAAGTGTAACTTCATAGTGGTAGAGTTTGCATCCCAGAGCAATATGTTTCATTTATACCACCTGAACAAGATAAGAGTGTGTTTGTGGTTGGTTTTGGTTGTTTGGTTTTTTTTTTTTGTTTCCCCCTATCAACTGGAGTGTGCAGCTTCTCTTTAAAAAAAGGACTGGAACAGGGTGGGAAATGTCACAAGTTTGTGGTATTCTGCAATAGTCACATTAACAGTGTATTAGTTCCATGACACAGACTATTAACTTAGTTTTATAATTACATGGTTTAAAACACATGGGTAAACAAAAGCTATAATCATGAAACAAATATATGCCATGTAAGTATTCCAAAACACCAAGTCTAACATACATTTGACTCCTAAATGAAAAAACTTCGTATGAATGATATTAGGTGTTAACACAAGCAGCAGCATCAGGAGTATCAAAGGATTTAATGAAATCATAACCAGATTGATAAACTGTTACGCTACCACAAAGCATTCCTGTCTGATAAATTTAACTTTGACATTTTAGATAAATGCAGAGATAAAACACAGAGACTCCATTTTGTATAAAAACACCTTTTACCTAATCTCACTTCATGAGCTGATACAGGAGACAAAAAAGCACCAGTCTATCATGTGTTTCTTTAGAACAGTTTTTAATTTGGAGATCTGGAATTGAATGTCTGTGGACAGACACTTGCAAAGCGTTACCAGTGAAAGATAAGGAAATAGCGTATGCTTTACAAAAGAGTTTGTGAGAAGCTGTCGGGGGAACTTCTGAAGCAGTGGTGTGATAAAGGTGAAGGCTCCAGTGGAGTACATCTCAAACAGCTGCGTTCTGTATGCTAATCTTGCTATAAAGAATTTCTCTAATTAAAAAAAATAAATAAAAAAGGCAGACTGACAAAACCCAGCATTCTAAAGTTCAAAACATGCTTCCTTGTCATTAGATAAAGTCCAATAAGAAATACCAAATGCTTCTGTAGTGTATTCAAGAAGAAAGCCCTCAATAATGAAACAATGCTGTGAAGAAGCGTTGTCTATCTCAAAGAGATCAATCCTACAAAACCTGATGCTTTACGGACCTGAAGTAGAAGAGCCTCTTGGCATCAAAAGCTTTCGGGGTTTGCCTTAGCTTTCTCGTTTCTAGTGGACAAGAGAAGTTGAAAGATTGTAGGGAGCAGCATAAGAAAAACAACACGTTATCTGGCAGCTGTAAAGAGTTGAATCAGGAGCTGCCTTTATGTTTTTCTTCACATTTCATCCAACACACAGAAGCTTTAGCCTATTTCTGTGTATTACCATAATACCGGACCAAATCACAACCTAGGTCACTAAGGTGTAATACACACAAATGGCACAAGAGATGGATAAACTTCTATGATTAGTCAGATCTTTACAAAGGTAACAAAGCTAAGCTGAACTGAAAACAACTGTTCCTAGATGTACTCAAGCAGGAATCTTGCTGCCTCCGCCTCAGAGATGAAGACTAGCTTGTGAAGCCAGCAGCTTATCTGTTTCTTCTAATTACATAAATTATTATAATGTGCTCCCACCTGAAAATTTCATCCTACTGATATTCCAAGAGCACCGTGACTGTAAAATAATATTTGTCATGAAACTTCTGAAAGATATGTCAACAACATGATTTAACTGAAGCAGGACTAGATTGAATTAGAACATTTGTATGTAAAAGCAACTATTTCTGTTAAGATTTGGCTTAAACATCCACACACGTTTCAGAACTGACAACAGACTCACAGCTTTTGTGACCAGAAGTGGTCAAAAGTGCTTGGTCCTTTGAGAATACTCCCCATTAATGGAGATAGTTGCATGAAACAGGTCTGTTTACATCGATTCATAAAATGTTTCAAATTTAACACAGAAACCTGGCTTCATAGCATTATGTTGGGCTTCATTACACCAAAGCTCTCTTTGTCCCAGCATCTTTCATTGGATTTCTGGATACTGAAGTATAAACACTCATGCTGCATCAAAAATAAAATCAAACCCCACCAAATCTGGCTTCTTTCACATTAACCACTTGCAAAAGAATATCTGATTACGTTAAAATAATCCCACATTTTAAAATTCTGCTGTTCCATCGTAGCGGTTTTGAAACATTTATAAGCTCAGCCTGTGTGTCTTCTAATCCCAGTGGCTGGCGTAAGAGCGGCCTGAGGATCCTAGGCTGTCAGGAACAACAAATTGCCAACAAGAAACACATCCTGTAAAACACTGCCTGGGTAGTTTATTTAAATTTGAATCTCTATCTCTGTTGTTGGCATATAGCATTAGTCATGACTTAAACCATTAGTAACAGAACACTCTCCCCCCCTTCACACACAACGCAATAACAAATGTGACTACTGTATCAGCAAGGAGCAGGCTTTTTATCAGTTAATTTTAAAAAAGCTGGTTATTTGTTAAAATAAAATAAACCCACAAAAACTAAATAGAGTGTGCAGCAATTCTCAACTGGTTATCTAGCTCACAGAGCAACTACAGAAACCAGAGAATTAAAGGTTGTGGTGTGCCTGTTGCATTGATTTTTCACGCCAGTATACTTGGCATGGTGCAAGAGCATCAGTACATGATAAAGTACAACGCATTTCATAATGGGATGGTTTGCATTAAAAAGGGAAAACAACAGAGGCATGCTGGGTGTAGGCCATGGCATGCAATTTTTACTGTCTTGGAGGCAGCATGATTTATGGCACAGCAGCAGACGCCGGTATATATCTAGCTCTACCAGCTGTGTTTAATAACCTTAACTGTCCCTTTTGCCAAGAAGAAAGCACCCATAAGCCAGTGGTGCAGTCAGCAGGGGATAACTGTGTTATACCTATAAGAAACTGATGCAATCCAGCTTGAAACACTGGGGGAATCCAGTCTCCTAATGAGACTCGAATAAACAACCAAAGTAAATGCACAGAAATGTAGACAACTTCCACTTAATTCAGACTTATAAAGCACCTCCAACAGGGGCTGAGTCAGCTTAAGGTGTCTCCACAGTCAGCGGAGGGATGGGTCACCTCCAGAGATAACTGTGTGGCTCTCAGGAAGGTTAAAATCACTCCCTGATGATACCCGTTTTTTCTCCATTGGGACCATAATCACTTACCGGAGCTTTGATACATGTCACTTTGGTGTCTCAAATAAGTGCAAGAGACAGGTGGGATAAATCTATGCATCTGTACACTTATTTTATTTGCTCATTATTTCCCAGAACCAATGGATAACATCTAGCCATGCTTTCAGGTGCAGAAATTAAGCAGAGATAGGACTAGCAGCACCTAGGAAGCTTGTCTCAACTAGAAGACATTTAGCAGCCTTCCAAAAGATACAACCACTCATGATTTATCGCAATTTTAGTGACTGTGATGTGACGCCTTACAAAAGGATACAACAGTCTCTGGCGAGGCAGCCTACCACGAACAATGGGGCTGATCCTAAAAGAGCTTTAATAGGAAACTATGGCAAGCTGCAACATGAAGGAGTTGGATTTAAGTGACAAAACCACAATGACACATTTTTAAATGACAAAACCACAACTTTCAGTTTTGTCAGAGACTGAATATAAACTGCATTTTTAATGTCTTTTACTCCTTTTAAGCAAATACTCCAGAGTTTGGTACTTGGGCAATAACAAGACCAACTGATCTGAGAATTCATAACAATTCTCCATTCAGAAAGTCACAGCAGCATAGGTTCACAGATGTCACAGAAATAAATTCTTCAAAGCAAACCTGTTACTGTTCCATCCAAAGAGAAAGCTAAAACTTACAGCAGTTTGAGTTTACGTTTTTCCTCCTTTCACTCCGTCTTCTCCTGCACTTGGAACACATTTCTCCTAATCCAATCACCTCCATCTCTGGCGTAGAGAGACACTGCTGACCAACGCATGCCTGCTTCTTTGACGCTCCAACCTCGCATGCTTGTCACGGTTTTTTACCATCCCTGAACAAGACTACTCAGCTCACGCAAACTCCCTCTGCCTTTCTCCCCCTTGGAGCCCAGTTTGGGTTTAAGGTTCTCTTTCGAACCAGTCCTGAGCCTTGCAAAAAACAAACCACTGGCAGCCCAAGCACAACCATAAATACGGCTCTTCTACAAGAAATAGTTTCTCTCTTCTTTTCTCAAGGAATGCAGCTGTCATCCTTTTGTCTCTCCTGCTTGCATCTTTCAGTAAACACCTCTGATATAGCAAAATGCATTCAGAAAAGATAATAACATACCAGAAAAACTAAGAGGCGTAATGCTGTACAAATCATTCCTGAGGATAGAATTTTGGCCAGTTGTTTTTGAGCAGTTTGGTTATTGCATGAAGATTCATTAAGTTTTACCTATGCTCAAATGTTTACAAGCAAAACAAGTTAAAAGAGAGAGAATTAGATATTAAAATTTTAATTATTTGGGACTGAGAAAAAGCAGATTTGAAGCTTAAAATGTTTTATAAGAGTTCATAAAGAATAACAATTTTCCCCTAAAGTGCAATAGTCTGTTGAAAGATAACAAGCAAAGGATTGTTGGTAAACAAATAGCAAATTCGATCACAACAGACCTGTTAATCTGGAATGGACTCAAATACATAGATAAATACATATTTATTTTCAGGCTGAATTTTCTTTTAAGTGTCCCGAGATTTTTATTAATTGCTCTGCAGGCAATATATATGTCCCTTAAGGTTTTTTCACGTAATTCCTACTATGTTTATTAGGGAATAATTACCAGCTGCCTTTCACTGGCTCACATTTGCAGCTTTGAAGAAACTTACGCTTTCATATAGTATCAAAATGAAAACTGAAACTGTGTCTTCCAAAAGCAGTTGTTATAATTGCTTCAGAAACCTTGATCAATTTAAAATATGTAGCTCTGCTTTGAACTAATAAGAGTCAGTCTAAGCAGAAATATTAAATGAGTGGTTCAGATATCCAGTAAAGGTGACAGGCAGAGAAACCAGAAAAAGCTGCAAAAAAGAAAGTCTTTAATGCCATGAAAATAGGATTAAAGAATGAATCTTAAAATAAACATAAAGAGAAAAGATATTAAGCTCCTAATCCAACACAAGTGAGATGAAAAAACATGTTGTACTATGTTCATAATCATCTGTTTTGACAAAACCACACTGTGGTGACTGTTTAATATGCACAGTGTATATTCAAACCCTTTTTGCAAATAAAAAGGTAAACCTGTGAAAATAATTGCCTTGAGTATACACTGGAAACAATGATTAAGGATAAAAACAAGGTAGGAATTGCTGTTAAAACAAAGATACACCAATCTGAAAGTTGCGAGCTTGGTTCTTAGTTTTAGAATTTCTCCAGATCAGTTCTGTTGCCCCCCACCCCCTAATATTTTATAAATAACTATCTTGCAAAGCTCTCTATGCATCCCTTACATAATGAATCTGAAGCTTCATTAAACTGTATCATTGCAGGCTGAACTCTTTGCTCTAGAAAGCTGACTACTCCCTCTGTTACCCTGAAATATAGGACATTTCCCATTTGAGTTTCAGAAGTTTTCCAACTTTGCTTACCCCAGAGAATCACTTGGGCTTTTTTAATAACTATGCTTTATCTATGCACTGGCCTTGGAACGATTTTGCGGCGCGTTCCTAAGAGATCATGTTTCTCAAGCCTAATATTTCTGCATACAAGTGCGGCTGGGCTCCCTCTGCAATCGCGGCCGCGAGGCCAGCTGGCACCACAGCGGCATTTGAACCGGTGGCCTGGTTGCAGATAGGACAGCTGGAACTTTGGCATCCTTTTGTGATACATGGTCATTTGAATGTTTGGGATATGACAAAATGTTTACCCTCCTCCTCCTCTTCCACCAGAAACCTCCTTCAATTACTGCACGTCACAGCTGCTTTTCTTCCTTCTATGGCAAAACAGGATTCTGACCCCTGACAAGGTCACCCAGAACTGGGCATTTCAATTCCTCTTGTGCTGTGGTGCTCAATTCCATTGTCTGTCATGTTTGTCTCTCTTTAGCTTGGTCCTATAGAGCTCCTCTATAATAATTAGCCATCACTATTTTTATCTGTTCCCCAGATTGCTGAGATAATACCCCAAAATCTGTTAGCTATTCTAATGATTTGAGGTATTGCAGGCAATATT
>NW_009649588.1:91462-102777 GCF_000708025.1 Charadrius vociferus
TCCTTTCCAGGTCTAGATGAGTGCATGATTTAGGAGGAGTTCCACTGCTTTTGCAGTTTGTCAGTTATCCTGCAATCCAATAACCTCAAAGATCCATAAGTCAGCACACAGCTGGTTTTGCTTCTAGATGTTGTTTTATCTGCACGTTCAACCCGTCCTTTCTTGGCAGTGGCGTGTGCTGGACTTATTTCTGCCACTACGCTTGACATGCTGCACAGGCAGAAGGCTCCACATTTCTAACACTGAATGATTTATCAGGAAAATTAGTCAGAGGCATCGCCTTTCAGCCTGATTTCTCAGTGCTTCCACAGAATCATAGAATTGTCTAGGTTAGAAGGGACCTTTAAGATTAAGTCCAACCATCAACCTAACACTGCCAAACCCACCACTAAACCATGTCCCTCTGCACCACTTCTTCCCGTCTTTTAAATACCTCCAGGGAGGGTGACTCAACCACTTCCCTGGGCAGCCTGTTCCAATGCTTGACAACCCTGTCTGTGAAGAAATTTCTCCTAATATCCAATCTAAACCTCTCCTGGCATAACTTGCGGCCATTTCCTCTTGTCTTATCACTTGTTACTTGGGAGGAGAGACTGACCCCCACCTGGCTACACCCTCCTTTCAGGTAGTTGTAGAGAGCGATAAGGTCTCCCCTCAGCCTCCTTTCCTCCAGGCTGAACACCCCCAGTTCCCTCAGCCATATTCTTACATTGTCTGTTCTCCCGTAGTGCAGGTTGCTCCAATGGTATGTATGCACCTTCTTTCTCAGTAATCCAGGTGAAAGTCTAAAGCACTCATCACAACAAACTTCAAATTTCATGTGCTGGAAAAACTAAAAATATACAAATGATGTGCCAAGAAAGCTAACTGTATGACAGCAGGAGATGTCTTACTTGTCCAGCAAGGAGCAAATCGTTCAGCATCTGTTTCAAAAGCTATTTCATAGATATACATCTCAATTAGTACATATTGCAGTGATTCCTTTTATTATTTTTCACTCCCCAGGTAAATCAGTGGAAGGAAGAACAGCTCGCCTCTCTGGACAAACTACCATTCGAAGTATGACTTAGAATAAGCAGTCGAAACGATGCTATTCACCCTCCAACTATGCCATTGCAAAAGATGCCTTTCAGTTGACTGTGCAATGTCAAATTGCCTCACTTGAATTGCAGAGGAGAAATTATATATGACCTTTGTCCTTATGCTCAGTCTTCTCTATCCTGGAGCTTTTTAATACAATTTAGCACAATTATTTAGAAGGATTTCACAGCAACATGAAGGCAACATTTTTTCTACAACCTTCTAAAAGGCATCTAAGATATAAATTAATTTCATGGACACTAATTTTGCTGAGCTCTCAAAATAAAACATAACTAAGAAAGTTCCACTGACAAATAGGATGCAACTATGCAATTACAGAACGTTCTTACAGGGGGAAAAAAAATAAAGCTGAGTTTTCATGTAAACTTACCTTCGGCATTTTGCGCCTTTATTGGAAGAATTTACTCTTCATTTAATGTACAGAATTTTCTAGCATTTGGAATCATACATTATTGAAAGAGAAGAATTTAACAGCCCACGCTTTTGGGGCAAATGTAACATGATGCCACGTACAAGGAAAATAAGCTGGCTTTTACCTGAGCCTGAATCTTAGAAAGTAAAAAGCCTCTAGAAGGCTGTATCCATGCTGCCCAACAAAACAAGCCACAAACAAACACTATATACTATTTTCATAGAATCATAGAATGGTTTAGGTGCAAGGGACATTAAAGATCATCTAGTTCCAGCCCCCCTGCCATGGACAGGGAGACCTGCCACAAACCAGGTTGCTCAAAGCCCCATCCAACCTGGCCTTGGACACCTCCAGGGATGGGGCAGCCACAGCTTCCCTGGGGAATTTGTTCCAGTGCCTCACCACCCTCACAGTGAAAATTTTTTTCCTGATGCCTATTCTAAATCTACCCTTTTCCAGTTTGAAGCCATTACCCCTCATGCTATCACTACATGCCCTTGCAAAAAGTCCATCTCCAGCCTTCTTGTAAAGCCCCTTCAAATACTGCAAGGCTACTATAAGGTCTCCCTGGAGCCTTCTCTTCTCCAGGCTGAACAATCCCAACTCTCTCAGCCTGTCCTAACAGCAGAGGTGCTCCAGCCTTCTGATCATCTTTGTGGCGCTCCTCTGGACCCGCTCTAACAGGTCCATGTCCTTCTTATGTTGGGACCTCCAGAGCTGGACACAGTACTCCAAGTGGGATCTCATGAAAGAGAGTAGAGGGGCAGAATCCCCTCCCTCACCCTTCTGGCCACACTGCTCTTGATGCAGCCCAGGATGCAGTTGGCTTTCTGGGCTGCAAGAGCACATTGTCGGCTCATGTTGAGCTTCTCATCAACCAACACCCCCAAGTCTTTCTCCTCAAGGCTGCTCTCAATCCATTCTCCATATTTATTTAAACAAAGTCCTCTACCCCTGCCAAATCAAAACCAGCTTTCACCCAAATAAAAATGTTTCTTAACAATGAGTAATACCGCGTTACTGAATTTCAGCTGTCCTCCTACACTAGTTGAACTGTACGCTGCAGAAGATTTGTTTTTACAGAAAGAAAATGGGCATTTTTATTTCTGCTGCATATAAAAATACCTTTTTTCCTTCTTTGAGTTGAAGAGTGTTTTGCTCTTTTTGGTTTGGGGTTTGTTTTTTAAGATAAAATAAAATGCAAACTGGATAAAAATACAGTCAACAACTGAGAAAAAAATAAAGGTCTCAGATATGAGAAGTTAAGAAAACTAACGAGTTGAACACAAATGCTTTTGCAGCCTTAACTGTACCTATATTTATTTTTCTACCTATACTAAGTTCATTAAGGTACAATTAACATTAATAATTACAGGCTATAATAACAAATAGTGTAGGAATACTTTACAGAATTGTTTACCAGCAAAACTTTAAGTGTTGATGTTTGGGGTTTTTTTTGTGGGGATGGTTAGTTTGTTGGGTTTTGTTCCTTTTTTTTTTTTTTTTTTTTAAACCAATACTATTCACAAACTCCAGGAGGGTGAGGGGGCAGGTATTGTGATCTGAAATTTAGAAACGTACAATTCAGGATCTTCGTAAGTGAGATCAATATCCCAGTACACGAGAAGATGGAGGAAAGTAATTTACTTTTCTACGGAGAAAAGCGATTCTTGAAAGGTTTACAGGACACATAAAAATAAAATTTGCAAATACACTGTAATAACTGCTGTAACCAACTGAGTATTTTGAATGAGGATAAATAGTTAAATAACTAAGTAGGTGCACAAGAGGCAGTATTGATAGAGAAAAAACCCTCTGGACTAATTTTTCTCTCTCAAAATGGGCAGCATTCTCAACATTAGGCTTTAGAACAGAACTCAGCTTTAGCCTGACAGATAATGACAACTCCTTCTTCAAAATAAGAGAAAAATGGATAGAAACATTCTTGGAGACTTTGAAGTTTTAGAACGTGTTTCATGGCTTCCAACAATGTCAGCAGTTCTTCCCTATGTATTTTGAAATACAGTGCCAATTTAAACAGAAAAGTCTTACAAAAATCTTTGTCTTCAGTTTTGCTGACCTTGAGTCTGTCTCTTCACACTCACAGATGCCCAACAGGTGGCAAACATCTAGCAGAAGTCATAAAACAAATGGACATTTGAAACCTGATTTAGTTTGTCTAAGCTTCAAATGGAGATTAAAAAAAATACTGAACATTTCACTCATCAAAATGTAAACGTACTGAATAGGCTTTTTGATTTTAAAAAAAAAAAGTTAAAACAGCAATAGCAGTTTATCTTGTGTTAAGATTTCCGAAAGTAAGCTATCAGAAGACACTTTTACACCCTGAATTAAGAAAGAATGCACAGATACAAATACTACAGTCATCCACCAAAGATGACTTTCATTTACAAGGATTACAAATTAAACACTGGCTTAGATGCTGATAGTGCTGAATTGATACAAGATAATGATGGAGAATTCACCAGGAAAAGATTGACTTTTGAGAAGCGCAAAACAGACCTGTGAAAGGGGAAAGGACATTTAACCTTTGTCCATTTGTAATTATTAAACAAGTAGTTTTTGTCAGCTTATTCAGCTTATTGACAGACCAAGAATTACAGTGTTTAACCACGTTCATTACATTGGTTCTATACTGTAGCTAATTCCAATTGAGTAGCCTTAACCTCACATACAGATCAGTTTAAAAAAATTGCTACAAGCACTTAAACTTATTCATTACGTGGATAAGGACCCCCTGTGCATGCACTGTAGCCCAGGCAAGTTAAGTTAACCAGGTCTTCGATAAGACTACTCACATGCAAAATAGTCTTGCCAGGCAGAGATCAACTGCCTTGCACGCCTGCAGTAGCTCTGACTGTTGAGAGCATCAATATTGTTGATCTTCACATTAGAAACCTGCCAGACGTGCCTGGGACATGCTGGCATTGCCAAACCTGCTCACATCAAGCACCAGGTATGCAAACAATAGCTTTGGCAAGAAATGTCGCCAATAAAACTGGTAAATTTGGTCTCAATACCAGCTACCATGAAGTCCATAGAACTACCAGGCCAATGGGATCTAAATGATGCCGAGATGCTTCATTTGTAGTTTAAAATTAAAAGTACATTCAGGATTCTTGGGAGGTTTGAGGGCTGTTAATTTGAAAAGGCATTTCAGATGAGGTCTCCTCCCGCAGACTGAGGTAGAAGAGAGACCGGGAGCCTCTGTAAGGAGCAGCCCAGGAAAGGGGCCCCATTCTCAAAGGAGCCGATTCAACATCTCCTACTGACTACAGTGGCAAAGCACTGCTGTTAATTAGCGTGTGTTGGGAGGGAGGAACAAATAATATTCTAAGCATGGCTTTGGTCTAAGTCTTCAAACACTGAATGAGTTATATTCAGCAATATATTTCACACAACATTGTCCATTAGTCATACATCAATGTTATCCTCTGCAGAGTCTGGTGAGTTTTGTTAATAGACAGCCAACAAGAATGGCAATTAAAGTGAAACAAAGTATGTGGTTATGGGTACACGTTACAAACAAAACACTCTCTTTGATCCTCCAGGTTGAAAGTCCTTCTGAAAAACCTTTATCTTGTGAGGAGATAAACACAACATTTTAGGACCTTTTGACTTACCTGATATCAGCCTTGAAACATTTTTAGTCAGTTTTTAATCATTCTCTATGTAATTAGTAGCACTAAAGTAGAAGGTGATTGACAGGCTACCAGCAAGCTGTTTATACAGTGGGAAAACCAGGAAAATTATAACAGCATGAGATGTTTATTTAACTCCCTATGCAAACACAACACAATCTCGCATTACATACACTGCCTCAGAGCCACCTTGCAAACGGTGTGGCACTGAAAGACATGCTGCTCACAGCTAGCAAGGATGTCTTCTTGCGTGGGAAACTACTGTCAGCCTCCACAAGTGCAAAATCATACACTTCTGCTCCTCATCATAATCACCACCCAGAGTCTAACCTGACACTGAGATTCACTGAGATCAAACCTCAAAATTAGTCTTTGGAGAAGCAGTCATATCAAACACCTAAGACTTCCTCCCCACCCCCAAAATACATTAAAATAGTTCACAGTTATGTCATCACCATGCCAAGTAGCATACCCGCCTTCTCTTAAGTGCAGCTTCTTAAAGCTCACAGATGTTTTGGACTAGGTCTGTTTCTCTGTGCCCACCCTAATACGAGACAGATACGAAAAAGGAGGAAGTTTCTTCTTTTATTCTGTAGAGACAAGAAGAATAAATTAAAAAAAAAATATTTTCCAAGTGAACAAACTGGTAGGAAAGGCACCAGATCAATGGCACTAGGAATTAAGTCCTACTTATCCAGTAAATATCTGGAACATGACTGGCATCTACTTAGCACCTACAAGTATTTAATATTCTTCTTTAGCCTTCCCATCATAGCACCCAAATAACTTGCAAATATAAGTTTTATCAATCACATAACACACTCGCAAAGAAAGAAGGAGTTCCAATTCCACATTTATGTGACAGACAGAGAAATTAATACCTAAGCACAGATCATCAAGAGTACTTTAAGACCTTATGAGGATCTTGGCTCAAATGACCTACCCACATGAAATCTGTGACTGCTGGAGAATAAACAGAAGTCTCCATAGTTCTGAGCAAGTGTCTGGTCTCTAGACTGATATTCGTTCCTTATTTCCTAAAGCTCTGACCATGACGAGTTTGGACAAGGACCCTGCTTATCTTCCTCTGCAGTTCTGCTCATTTTTGCTATTGAACAATAGCTTTTGGTCATTGGGATTTTGATCCAACTCATCAAAACTCAGTAGGACTGGACTTTCCAAAATGTTACCTTGTATTTCATCTATCTCTATATTTTATGGTTTCAAGAAGAGCATGACTCAATATAGGGGAAAAAAAGAGAAGAATGTACCTATCAGAACAGCAATATCAGACAAAAGCGAAACACATTATTTTCACTCCATTTCTCCCACTGTTTAATAGCTTGACTTTTGTATGCCAGCATTCCACAGTTATAATATGAAGACAGCTACAGCATAATGTGTTTTCTTTTAAAAGGTCATCATTATATTAGCAGTATTTGATGCATTGTGACCACAGCACACGTTTTTTAGAGATAAGAGTGTATCTAACATTTTTCTATAATTTATTAGCATCAAGAAAGCCTATTTAATTTTTGCTTTCAGAATAATATCTGCAAATGATTGGCATAACTCAAGGAATCTTTGCAGCTGCAACTTTCTCTAAGAGTAGAGCAGAAAGCCATGTTTGTCAATATTCCCGAGTAGGATTAAAAAAAGAACAAAAAGGAACAAAAAAATAGAAAATCCCAAACTACAAAACAGTTAATTATGGGAAGTAAATGTTTCACGATCTGTGTATGGCACCCAGAGCTGAATAGATCGTTAGCTAAACTTCCAGTCAGCATTCCACATAAGCATATGTTTTCCTCATAAGTGCTTGCATAAGTTTGCCAGCAGTCTCAGTGACTTAACTGGAAGTATTTATGTATATTTTGCAATAAGCAGGGCCAAGGAAAAGCAGTGATTTTTCTAGGGTCTTAACTTCATAATCATATGCATTTCCAACAGTCCTATGCTTTTTTTCCACCTCTTAGTGGAACAGAAAACCACTTCCTCAACAGAAACTTCTTCCTCAACAGAAAACCACTACATCTGGCAAACGCTGTTGAGCTACACCCAAACTCATAATGCCATTTAGTACAGCTCCTTCCACTTTCTGTTTGTGCTCCCCTGTTGCAGCCTAATCGCATGTATTCCCAGACCTAGTCTGAGAGCATGCGTGGGTGAAGGATCATGCACAGTAGACAGTTTGCATGCAGCCAACCGGGTTTTGAGAGTAAGAGAATTTAATGGTATGGGTACAGGCAGTTCAGTGCCAACTGGCCCTAGTGCCATGGAGCAGTCCCAGGCATGTTCACTTTACTACTATAGATGTAGCTGTAAGTGCATTAATGAGCCACACGGACAGGACTTTGTGAATTCCTCTCCCCTATTCTCACAATGTACTCGCTCTGCTGCATGAATGCTGCCTGTTAATTAGCAGACAGCTGAAGATCAATACACAGAGAAACCAGCAAGTCCAGGTAGAAAACGCTGCAAAGATCTTGAGGGAGCCCATAAAAGAATAAGGCAACAGGTGCTGACAGTGACTTCATCCAGTTCGGACTTGACCCATAACTATTCAGGCCAGTTTTAGTAGGATGGGCTCAGAGTGACCATCTGGGTGTAAAGGTCCCTCCAGTCTTTGGTTCCCAACTTTACAGCAACAGCCTGTGCACAGGACAAACTGCCCCCAAACAACCCTGAGAAACATCCCAACTCAAAACTCCCAAGCCTCGAGTGCCCTATTCATATTTATCACTCAAGAACACATTGAATTATTTTAATACTTTCAACATTTTATAAAGTACTGTAAAGTCAGAAAAAGGTACTACTATCTCTTTATTTCCAGCAGTGATCTACTAAGATTCGCACTAACTGAAAACAGATGTAAGAAGATATTCCCTGCCTCAGAGGTCATATTACTTCTAGCAGTCAGAATTATTTACCAGCTACAGGATGTTTCTGTATATGCTGTAAATAGCACACAATTTCAATAATGGACCTCCCCTCTCTATTCGCCCGAAACAGGCTGTTTTGAGATAGGTTCTGCATCTCATTTAATTTTAGAACAAGAGGGACGTGCTGTTTGCTGAAACCTTCTGGTCAGATCTGCTTGTTTGTTTCTTTCTGGTCTGTAGGTGGGCTGGTGCCTGGAGCGCCCGAGCTCGAGGAACGACGTGGGTGGCAGGGACCTCGCTCTCCACACTGTACTAATTTCCAAAGATTGAAATAAACATAAAAGAACAAAGTGCAGCTCATGAAAGGTATTCAAGCACATGAAACGAGTTCAAAAGCCTCCCGGAGGTAGAGTCTTCCCCGAACAGAGAAGCTACAATACTAAAGGAGCAATATTAATTAAATATATCTTAATAGTATAGCTGCTGGAAGACACTTAAGAGGAACCTGGCTTTTCCTGGAATTCTCAAAGTGTGGCCATGGATGGAGGCTGGGTAATGAGTGACAAATGCCAGAATTTCTTTCATAGGAAAGATTTAAAAAAAAAAAAAAAAAAAGCCATTGTTATGGATATAGCACATAAGGCACACATTAAGAAAGAAGAGCTTTCCACTGAACTTTGATACAATGGGAGTTCTACGCTTCCCAGAAAACATGATTCCTCTAGAATAAAATCCAGAGAGCTGACATACAGTGCAGAATTTTGTCCTAAAAAGCCCAGCATCTTCTTCGCTGATCCCATTTTTCATAAGCATCATTACAATGTTAATTATTGGTATTGATCAGACATTGCATTGATTGTGATCTAAGATCACTTTTCATTGCTATATAGCCCATCTATGGCTACTGCATCATATTCTTATGAAAATCTAGTATCAGCTAGTGAATTTGGTATTTTGATTACTAGGGACCGCATTTAAAAGTATCTTCAGATACACACAGTATTCAGAGTGCTATATAACTCGCTCTCCTATACCAAAAAAAAAAAAAAAAAAAAAGACATATCTTTCTGCTTAAGAAATCCACCACAAACTACGCCAAAACTGAAGCAAGCTCATTAGTTAGTGCACATTAGCAAAAAACATTCCTAGACAGTTGGGACTCACAACCCGTGTGGTTCTGCTGGCCTGGAGCAGGAGAGGCCACCATGCATCCAGGCTGTTGTCCACTGGTGAGAGCAACAGGGAGAAGCACAGCTATACAAGAAGCTGCAACACAGCAATATGTTTTCAAATCACAGAGCAGGGTTAAAGGAACTAAATACATTATACATGAAATGACTAAATAAATTCTAAGAAATGGAATTAAGACGAGTATTAATCAGGAGAGTTTTAAGGACGCCACATGCATGGACCAGTTCATAGGAATCTTGCTAATTACCTTTCAAAGGCTACTTTATCCTATTAAGATTATCCTCAGGAGGCTCAAGACTTTGGGGGTAGCAGGGAAGACTGAAAAACCTAGCCACATTTATCATGTTTAGAAACAAACAGAAATTGATTTTTATTTATCTTATGAAGCAAAACCTCTGTTATCTTTCTCTCCTGGTATTTAATCCTTTTTTTTTTTTTTTTCCTAGCAATATAAATGATGAGACACACCAATTAAGCTGAGGGTAACCTTCTAAGCAATGAGAGATAAATACCACGACACCGACTTTAGTAAGCAGTACGTGTAATTTCTCTTGTGCACAAGCGTTGATGCAGATTACATGACAGTTTTAGACTTACTGCTGTGACCAAGCAAGGTATAAATTATGACAGGTCCACATGGATTACAGCTGATTTGAAGCAAATCAAAGGCATTAACTTTAATAAGGTGCTTTGTCTCTCTTAAATGCCACTCTTACTTTCTGTAACAGCAGCCACTAAAAATCAATGATCAGGGACCTCTGCATGCAGCAGAGCTGTTAACCTCAGGAACTTCAGCCGAAGGAGCCCGTGCAACCAGAGCCACAAACCCATCTCCCAGATTCCTCCTCGGCAACAGACAGCATCTGCAATAGTTCCCATTAACAAAATTTACTCTTCAAAAAATGTAACTGTTTTTTACTTTTAAAGTCAACTCTACAAGTGTCTCCCTGGAAGCTACAGTCAGGGATTGCAGTAGTTACACGCTGTTAGATGTAGCAGGACCACATGCGTAGCAGAGCTAAAATATAAGATGATAAAAGAGATTGAAAGTTGAATCAAAATGCTTATTATACTTTCAATAACATGGTGATAGTTCAACCCGAGTCTCAGCCAGCTCTCAGGAAAGTCAATGAGAGTTGTTTCATTGAAATCAAACGGTGTGATTAGGTCCCTCACAGAATTATATGTAATAGTATATTCAAAATTGAAAAGAGTTTCAGGTTGACATCTAAAAGCCTATTTTCCTTCTGGAATTCCGCAATGAAGCTACTGTAAAAAAGAATCAATATATAATTCAGTATAGTGGAAAGATTATTATAAAGAGTTATTAAGTATAGCTCAAAGATTGTGGATAAAAAGAATGAAATCCCTCATTGCTTCAATCATGCTATACCGACTTACACCAAACACTGTTTCAGACTACAAAAAAATCTGTTCCAGATTTCAAATTGGAGTCTTTAACACAGTATAAGGAATAACAGCATTATTTTACCAAAGGGCAGAGGGGGAAGCTCATAAATCTCAAGATAATATTAGCGTACAAACTCAAAAAGTAACTTAAAATTTAGTTTTTCATTAAGTGTGCCAGGACGCCCCAGTTCGAGGTAAAACAGGGCCAGTTTTGTTCAGCCACTTTGCTTCTTAGCTGGGCCTCTTCTAACTACTGCAATTAACAGTGTATTGTACAGACTCTGTTCACTCTCAGAGTGGTAAGACCAAAGTTTATAGTGGATGCCCGGGCATGGCATGCAGAGAGGCTCCCGCTCATACTCATTGCTGTAACACCCAAGGGCAGCGAACTTTGTTATTGCCCCGTTGGAGGGTCAGAAGCAGAAAAGCGCAGAGGGGTCCCACCTGCGGGGAGGAGCGGACAGGACAGGTGACCCAAACCTGACCAACAGGGTATTCCATCCCATCTGCCTCATGCTCAGTATAAAAGCTGAGGGATAAAAGGGTCAGGGCTTTTTCTTCAATGGCCACTGTCTGAGAAGGACTCTGTCTGTTCATCTGCCTTTTGATCCCGATCCTGAATCCAGATCCGGAATCCAGTTCCCCTCCGTCACCGAG
>NW_009649588.1:102916-151345 GCF_000708025.1 Charadrius vociferus
TTTCCCTCCTCTGCCTCTCTCTTAGAAGAGGGGCAGCAGGGGGGAGCATCTGTCAGTCCCATCTGGGGTGCCCACATCCCCAGTAGCCAATTCAGCATGAACCACAACACAGGACAAGGCAAGAAAGTGTTTAACTTAGTTCGCCAATTTTCCTTTCAGGCTAGCGCTGTTATTGATAATATCCATCACAATTCTTTGTCTTTGCAACAGGCTGGCAGAAATACCTGAGTAAGTGCTGACTCACATACCTCAACACCTCCCTGTCAAAGTTAATCTGAAATTGATTTTACTTTCCAAAGGTAAAACACAACTGCATGAAGTCAGCTACAAATGGCATTCACAGAGCAGCGTTCAGCACTTTTTATAATTCCTGTAAGATTTCATGAGTATACCACAGGAGTTTTCTACCAAACCCTTCGAAGCTTCGGATCAAAATAGTCAATTATATTTCTATCTTTCTTTGGGGAGGGGAAAAAAAAAAAAAATATATATATATTTCCCCCTATTTTGTTTCAGTTCCTGTAATCCTTCTAGTTAGATTTTTTAGCACAAAATTGTGAGGGAAGCACACAGAACAGTATTTGCATTCATTACCGAGCAGCAGACTTTGTAGAGTTCAGCTTTGACAGTAGAAGAACTGGCAAACGCCATTGCTAGTTTCAGCATGGCATAAAAGGAACTTTAAGATCAGGATAAGTTATTGGGAGCAAATGAGATACTGCTATTCAAAAAGTCTTCTTTAAAGATAATTTGTTCATTCTTGTTTCACTCCCTTCTTTCAAGGGAAGATTTCTCCATTGTTTTTTTGTCTGAAGTCTCTGAAATAAATACAGCTGAGGAAGTACAAGCTTGCTAAGTCCACTGATCGCATGGAAATCAGCCATTATCACTTAAAGTTGAGGTCTTACGCTCTGTTCTGAAAAAGCAAGTGAAATACCAACCATTCATGTCTCTTGCTGGCATGCAAGACGGCAGGCCCAGGTAACGCGGCTACACAAGCTCTTTTTCTTTTGATAACACTGCTCTTAATAGAGTAAGTCAGATGGCAAATAAATCACACATGGCTTTCCTATAATCTGTTAATGAACAAGGAGGAGATGATGCGCAAAGAAAGAAGTATTCAGGATCCTTCAAGGGCATCCATGTTGCTTTTCTCATTTCATAGCAACATCTGAGTTATTAATTTCTCTGCAAAATTTCTATTGTCATTTATCATTAAGAATGATCACTTTAGGGCATTCCAGAGAGGAAATGCAGTCTTGTTCTACGGAAATCAATTTACTGACACCATTAGAGCTGTGCAAATAATTTATTTTTGGTTCAGCTGCCAAGCAGGTGGTGTTGAGGGAAAGGGTTCTACCAGGATCAAATTCAAAATAAAAATAATTTTCTTGCCAAAATAAAAAAAAAAAAAATTCTGCGCAACAAGATAGCACTCCTCCTGACAAAGGTTTGATTTCTAACACACGTAAGAAAAGTAAGTAAAAGAAGTAAGTGAGTAGGAAAAGAAAGTTCCAGAATTACAAAACTATAAGGCGGAAGAAGAAGAGTCATGATGTTCTTCATGTACCCTGTAGCTCCTGTATTTCACCAGGATCTGGGAGGCTCCAGTTCAGCTGCTCTGCTTGCTGAAAGCTGCTGGAGCCTGTACTATCCCCTCTACTTTTTAGAAAACTCTCCTAAGCAGCAAGCTGTGTCAGCCCATTTTGTTGGGGCCTTTTCAGTTGTATCCAATTTGTCATTGCAGGAAAAAAGAAAAAAGCAAATCACAGGAATGATACTCTGGCATGTGGCTTGAAGGATCCAGAGAACAAGGCTCTGTTTCCTCCGCTTCCTACTGAAACTGATGTTTAAATGTTTTTACATACTTTCAAATCATTATATCCAACTATTATCCTTCACACATCACAAGCAGGTTCCAGTTCCAGCTCCCTGGATACTTATTAAAATACATATAAAAATACTTATTTTAAAATCACTAATGCTTCTTCATGCTTTTTATTTTTTTTATTTTTTTATTTTTTTAAAAAAGAGAAAGTATAAGCACTCAGGTGAGCAGGGACCAAAACAACAGCCTTTGCTCATGTGATAAGGCGCAGATTACCAGGCTATGGAGTCACTCATTTAATCCATGTGTAATTAATCCCTTTAAAGTATAACAGTTTCAACAGAAGGAAGAGGCAACAGAAGGGTAAAGTGGGGGCATATGTGCATAGCTAAAAGATTTCACTCTCCTGGGTATATGGCACATGTAGATCCAAGTAAAAGCTCTGCTCCTCAGGAGAGCCTAGATGACAAAACACTATGCGGCACATAAGATTTCAAAGATTGTCCCAGAAAAATGAGAGGACAGGAAGAAGAGTAGAGGTTTGCTGTCTAGTAGGCTGTATTTGCCCGATTCTTGCTTTGCAGGCTCTTTTCATTTTTTTTGTTGGGGTTTTTGATTTGTTTTGGTGGGGGTTTGGTTGATTTGGGATTGGAGGGGAAGAGAGTTGGTTGCTTGGTTTTTTGTTTTTGGTTTTGTTTTTTTTTTTTTAAATAACCCAGAATGGCAGGGGCTGCCATTCTCGCTTCTGCACAGCGGTACCCAACTACCCAATGGAGTCCCAGCTGCAGCCGGCTCCGTGCGTGCAGTCACACTCACTGCATCCCCCATCTGCCCCCTCCAGCAGGCTGCTGCCTGCGGGCCACGCAAAGCCCGCAATGCCTGCGTACCTTCTAAGGTTCTTTTAGTCTAAATAGGCTCTTTAATTGATCTTTGTGGGCACTATTTATTTCTGTTGTCTTGATGGAAACAAGCACTCAAGATTTCAGGTGGTGTGAAACTGGCTCTCACTGGCGCTCTCTCACCATTACTAAACTGGCAATACTGTATTAAACTCGTGCAGGTACTTTCGCAGAGGATAAACTGAAAGCAGGGGCTGCTCCTTGGTTTTTCTCAACCCCCAGCTCTAGGAGGAAGACTGTATTATAGACCTGGCATTAGAGACCAGTATAAATAGTAAAACTAGACAGAGAACCATTTTATGACCTTTACCTGAGACCCACTATTTCCAATCTGGTCCCAATTAAGCCTGGTCTTTGATCTCACTTAACAAATATTTATATCTTTATTAAACTTTTAAATCTGTCAATTGTCTTGGGTGCAGCCCCAGCTGTTCTAGCAAGGGCTGTTCCCCCCCAGCCCAAGGCAGCTGCCGCATCATTCCTGGGCAGGAGCTCTGCCAGCAGCCCCACTTCCCCAGGCTCTCGCCTACGTACCGCAGGCAGCGGGGCTGGGGCACCAGCCGTCACCTAATTTCAGTGCTCGTTCCTATCCAGAGCTCCATTACATTTAAGAGGTCATTAAGAGAACATAAAAAAAGACCAGTCTAGATTTGTTTGCTCGGTTACCTAAAATCCAGCCCCGCTTGCAGCTAGGTAGAATGCAAGTTTTGGCACAGACTTATGCAGGAAAAACAAATTTCAGCAGAAACAGCACACATCTGTGGAAGTTAAACTTCTTGCTGTAGTTATGGTTCTGAGCATAATCACTCCAAATCACTGGTTTCAGCACAAAAAAACCCCACGTGCTGGAAACTTTTGTGCCTTTTCTTTTGCATGGCTGCATAGGTTAACAGTCACCTTACAGTTCTGCCATTGCCGAGCCTTCCCCAAAGGGCAAACATTTTGCGTAAGCAAAAAAAACTTGTGCTGAAGCTAGAAGAATTTAGGCATATGGCACATTGAAGTAAAGTCGAATTTCTCTATAGAGTGTGGAAGGAACTTAAATTAAGGTGGTGCTTAAATACCTTTCTAAATCAGGATCTAAAGCATAGCTATGGTGCCAGAAAGAGTTAAGTCAAATGTGCCCAGCACTCATTCATCGTACAAGTAATTTCATTTCAATTAATTATCAGTGCTAACTGCAGTTAGTATCACACAATTCTGGGAAATGATGCTGGCTTATAAAAACAGTAGTAAGTAGTCAATGCCTAATATTTCCAGAAGCATTAAGATTAATAGATTTATTATGTAAGTGTTAAAGCTTCTATATTTCAGTTTCTCCTAACTTTATTGGAGAATCTATTAAAGACAGTCTCTCAAAGAATAAAAGTAAAGTGCCAGAAGTAATAATATCATTTTTAATCAAGTTTCTTATTTTGATTTACAGTCGACAGAAGCTGCTATTCTGTTATGCCAAAAAGCATCTGCCTACCTGCATAAGATCTGACATTTCTCAGAAGAAACACCAAATCTTACAGAACATTTGGAGCATTGCATTTTCTTATTAATCAGAAGAGCGAACCGATCGGCTCTGTTAAGTTGACTTTAGACTATTTCCTGTGTCACAAGCTTAACTTTTAAAAATTTAAATGAAGCAAGCTCTTTGGTTGCAAATTATACTGTATAACTTCTACAATACTGCTTTAGTTTCTCTAGAAAAATATTGTAAAAATCACTATTTCCTATTTTTCTCTGTCATGCTTGAGTTGTTCCTCCACAAATACAAGCCAGGCCAAATACCACTTTTGCCTAGAAAAGCCAAAGTTAAAAACAAATAAAAACACCAAAAAGCCAACCCCAAAGCAATAGTAACTAGACAGGCAAACACAGCTTCTTAGACGACCAAGTTCATGGCCTTTCCTTCAGCCCCACTGAATCCCTGGGAAACTCCCTGCCCACAGCACTTCCTAGCTGCCTCCCTGCCCTCCATACCATTTGCTTGCATCCGGCATCACATGTGAACCACCTTATACAGAGGAATTAAAGAAAATCCCTTGTGCTTCTGGCAGGCCTGCCTGACCTCTGCGTCTCAGGAAACTCTGTGGTCAACAGGGATGCGGCTGAGCATTGCACACCCAAAGAGAGAAGGCAGTCTCCTGCAAATATTCCATCCCCTCCTTCCTCAAGCACCGAGACAGCAGAGGAAGCCTCTCCTTGAATGCAAACAGAGCAATTACTGGAATCGTACTATTCACCACAGCTATACAGACATACCACTCCAAGTGTGACAACTCTTCAAGGCAACTTTTAGCCTTCAATGGGCCCGTGAACCATTAGGTGGGTGAAAGTTTGAGTACCGAAATGTTCCATTCCCGGAAACTGATATACTCTTCCCCAGTATACCTGGCATATAGCATCATGCATCACAGAAATAGGTGCATCTTACTAACAGCAGTTATCTGTAGTGTAATGTGTTGTGAAAAATAATATCAGGAGTACCCAAATCTATCATTCTTTAATTGTAGTTAATGCTTTACCTGCCAAACAAACAGCAAAATAAATGTGAGATAAGCAATAAAAACAAAAGTGGTTTAGGTCACAAAAGCAACTTAACCTTGGCATTCCAACTTCAAATTTTATTTTTATTATGCAACCTATAAACCAAATCTTTTAAAGTATCCTTACGTTTACAGCTTCAATTCAGTTTCACAAAAAAAGGTAAAGTCGATTAAACTGTGCTTTGAATGATATTAAAGACAACAGAAGACCCAGCACACACTCTTAACCACCTTTCCATGATGACAGAACTACAAGATACTGTGACCTGCCACACCACGTCTCAGGGACTATTTTAGCCAAGATGAACCCACGATGTGTTTGTATTTGTGACTATTTAAGGTGCTGTATACAGCTGGGAGCCAGTAGTGTTACCCATTTCGTGTTCCAACAGTGCTGTTGCGTTGACATTCCCATGCAACTTGGGCATAAGCTGTCCTACCCCATTGCTCCTCTTCAGCCCCACCTCGTTCTTCTGTGACTCTCGGCTGGAGACAGGACCACTTGGCCCAGGGTGCAATTCACAACAGCTGACTGTCGGGAATAATTCCCCCTCCAGGGAACACAGCGAGGGAGAAGAGACAGACGAGTGACAAGAAGAGATTCAGAGGGAATAAAGTGGGCATCCGGAGTTTCCTGAATTGACTCTTCTGGGGGAAGAAACAGGCTCCGTTTTTCATAAATCAACATTTCTCATATTGTTTGTATAGTATCCTTTTTTCTAAGCCTCGCAGCAGAACTGCTTTCCCTGAGGCATGATAAAACCATGAAAAGATTGTTCTGTCTACTGTGCAGCATTTTTGTATAAGGACCAGAAGATTAATACAGGGAACTAAACACTCCAATGTCACTAGTGTCCACAATAGCGTATTTTTATGTTTTCCCCAAAAGTAAAAATATTACATACACACTTTATTTCCATAATTCCTTGAATTCTGCCTCCCACTGTATTTATTCTTTAAAGTTGAAGTTATATTTTTTCTATTGGTTGGTGTTAATGTTTTATAAAGGTCAAATTATAGTGGTCTCCCTACTGTTTTATTGTATGAGTTGAGAGCTGGCACTGTAATTAAAATTCCAGCTAAAAAAAGTCTGCAGGAGTCCTACTTGTAACCAGGCAATTTGGTTTTCTAGCAAACCAAAGCACATTTTCTGTTGCCGCTAGTTCACTGCCATACAAAAGAAGGTAAACAAAACCCACGTGCCTGAATGCATTTACACAATGTATGGTTAGTAGAGATTATAAATATATTACAGCTATACAATATAATATAAATCAAATTAAAATAAAAATGTACCCACTTTCTACAACCTGCTTTTCAGTATTTTGGCATAAATTGCAAGACAGGACGACTCAGTTTATACATAAACCTAGGTCTAGCCAAAGTGTTCACACCACTATTGATACAGGATACAAGAGATTTGCAATTTGCCCTTCAGTAAAATAAACCTGAATCCCCGGCTGCAGAATGGTCCGTGCATCAATTAGATTATCATTTACTTCAGTCTAACCTGCATTTAAGTTCTTGCTCGCAAGTGTTTGAAAAGTGTCAAAGATACCAACGCTGGCTACAACTTCAGCGTTGAATTTCTCTTTTGCTATCAGCTGCTCCAGTATTGCCTCCCTTTTGCTGCGTTCTTTAAGGGCCCCTCAGTTCTGCTTCAGCTCTCTCCACACCCAAGACAGAGCGAACATTGCACCAATTTTTTTATTTTATTTAAAAAAAGGAAAGAAATCAAAGCTAGCATTGCAAGCGGAGCTCCTGTCTGAAAAGCAACATCCCAGATCACTATAGGAATCATCTTTTAGGCCTTCCCAGGGCTCCCAATTTTATTTTCAACCTTGTTTAAAAAGAATTCTTTGGTAAAGGAATTTCAGATTTTTGATAGAGATAATCCCTTTCAGGCAGGCTTTCTTGAGCCAATTTCTTATTTCAGCAAATGCTACAACTCACCAAGGTTGATATTTTTTTCAGGGATTAAAAAAAAAACAGAACACAAACAGTTAATATTCACATCACAGAACATGACATACACTTACTCCACTATCTACAGCTTCACTTGTCTGCACAAGAAGCAGCAGGAGGTACAAGGCATACAAATACGCACCAAGTCATTTCAGAATGACCAGGGTTTTCAGAATCAATCCATAAAAAGTTACTTTTTCTTTCCCTTCTCTAGAGGAAAGAGTTCAGGTGGATAAGCTGAACAGAGACATAAGACAAAATCAAGAACACTAGCCTCCGGCTAGAAAAAAAGCACTCAATCTAATAAATTTCTGAAAGACTTCATGAGTTTACTGCCAGTGTTACTTATTCTCAAAGCGAGACTGAGAGCTCACATGCCACAAGAAAGCTATGTTAAAAAGGAGATGTGTCCATTAAAGCAGACAATAGCTGATACATGCAGACAGATTGTTCTCTCCAGGAAAGATTGCTTTAAATAAGCAAAGGGAAAGAAAAACTGCAGTTTGAAGCATGATCATAATTACATTAGAAAAGTTATAATTTGATTTGGATTAACAGAGAGAAATCCTAAAAGCTAAGAATTAATTGTGAACTACATCTACAATTATTTTCAAGAATACTTGCATGCTTAAGATATCATTAACTTAAATGAGATTTTATGTTTAAAGGGAGATTTAACCTCACATACTCCCATTAATTCTTGCTAAATGTCCACAGTGCACTTTGAAATGTAATGGAAAAGGTTAGCTAGCCATGATTCTTTTCAATGGTGCTTCCTTAACATCCTCAAATTAAAAGTTCTGTCAGAAATGTGGTCTGTGAAAATACAAAGCTATGTACTACAGAAATGCATTAACGTCTCAGCATGTAGTAATTTGCGCTGCATCTGATTGCAAGATATGAGCAACAGCTTCCTCCTGACAAAGCTGGGCTGATGCTGTCGCCTCTGCAGCATGACCCCAGCTCTAAACTATAACCAGAACACAGACGCCCCTACCCTTCCTTTCCTCAGGAAGATGACCCTGTTAAATTTTGTCAGCCATAAGCAATTAGCGTCAGACTATTTGCTTGCTGAGTTTATCCAAAGCTAAGATACCTACATTTTCCTAACACGCAGATTTTGGCCTTCCAACATGTTTAACCATCTGCAGAGAACGAGGCTGCCTCTTGGCCTCCCTTGTTAATCAGTTACGGAGTAATACCTTAGTTAATCTGATTTTTGTTTTGGAATTGCCAACTGGAAACAGGGAAATCTTCCATTGAAGCACCTGGGAACATTATTAATACAGGGTTCGCACTGCACTGAGTGAGACCCATCCTGCTAATACTAAGCAGTTGGTCATTGATTTAGACTATTAGACAGCAGCTGGCATGCTTCAGCCAACCAAAGCCTACATATATTTCAAAAAAAAAAAAAAAGTCTCCAGAAACAAATCACATTTCATCTCAACCCAAGTAATCCGCTACTTTTACCTTCTAAATCCAGATCAACCCATTAACAGAGCATTCACTGTCAACTCAAGATCCTCACTTGCTCTTTTTTTTTTTTTTTTTAAATCAGGTTTGTATGGTTTTTCTCAAGACACTGAGTTTAGACCCTCATTTCGTCCACCTCGGAACTATAACGTCAAGAGGAGGTTTCACCAATACATGCAGCTTTCCCTCCATTACTCTACAAGAGCCGACCACATCCCTGAGAGATTTTGACTTAGCCCTGAAGATGTTTTTCAGATACTAAATAATTCTTTCACATTGTTCAGTCTAATGTCCTGCCTTTAGCAAAGACTAGTTTAATTAAATATATATGCATAAAAATCAGTCTATTTTAAACTCTTTTTTCTCTCAGGTCCCGTTATTAAGCTGACGTGCACTGTTTGGAAGGCAACTGTCTGACCACCTGGCGCTCAACACCATTTTTTCCTGTTTTGTTTTGCTTTAATCATGCGTGAAAGCAGTTTAACAGATTATATGATATTCTGTTATGTTGCAACATCAATCTGCATACATCTATTGAGAGTCACATTTGAGATGTTCTATATTATTTAGTCACAATACGTATTTACAATACATACGCAGACAGTTTCCTCCCTCCGTGTAAGAGTTAAGCATCAAACTTCAATTAGAGAGCAATGCCTTAGGTATTTAAGTGCAAAAGGATCTTCCCTTTGAAGATCCTCCTCGCTTTGCCTCCTAGAGCATGCTGTAAGGTTCCCAATCTCCCACTTTAAAAATTACTTCCATAATTTTGCAACCATTTTGCATAACCCCAAATATTTCCTGGAATTTTGGTAACATGAGTTTGGCTTCCACAGCCATTTACATGGAACAGTGTGATTAAGATATCCCTACTGTCTGGCTTCAAATCTTAATATTTCTGTCCACATGGCATAACAGTATCACAGACACTTGATCTTAATCATGTATCCAAGTGTCAAAACTGAAGCTCTGGTGTTGAAATTCTGTATGCGGGTACGTGCACAACAAGATACAGCTTGAGCCTAAAAAGCATTCAGCTATATGGGTAGAAAAGTTGACAGACACATTTCTGAAGAACCTGCTACCACACACCCAACACAGAAACCAAGTCATTTTTCAACATTTCCTAGAGTACGTTTCTTAACGTAGCAAGTGATTTATGTGAAATGAAAATAGTTTTAACATGTCCGTAGAATTCAAAGTGTGGTAGAGACTTCTTTATTTTGAATAGCCACAACTATGTTTCAACAAGGATTCACTACAGATATGTACACCTGAATAGGTGAAAAATCCATAGTTATTCTAGCTATTATGCAAAAATCTAGACAGTTTTCCCTGCAAGAAATTACTAGGCCAAAAATCTTACCTCGCTTGAACACATTCTTTTGCAAGCTACAACTACCACCTGTAGTTCTAATTACCCCAAACCTGCAATATTCAGCACAAAGAGTTAACACTGGCATATAAACCTCGTGTTAAAACTCCATAGAGGGTCTGGCGTAATACAGTATATTGAATTAGACTGTCACATTAGCTTTATACAATCTGCAGAAAAAATGAAGCCGGAGGAGATAAATCAAGTGTGTGTGATAACACATGCTGTATGGATCAGAGTAAACCAGAGTAACAGCAGTAATATTGATAGCATGAAACAGTCACAGAAAGAGGCCATCTGGACAGTCAAATAGCACGGGAAGCGGGAAGAGTGGATGTGATAAATCAAGCCTCACATGGCACGATCTAAGAAACAATAGGAAATGTTTTGATATGAGCAGGATTGGCGCTGTGATCCATGTACCCACATGATATTGTAATATTTCAATTGTAATATTGAAATGGCCTTCTCTGATCTTTCCGCAAGCATTATTCAGTTTGAACAAAGGATATCTTGTTGGAGGCTACAGCTTTGCTAGACAACAGAAGAACCGCCTTTAAGCATTAACGATAAACAGACCAATACATTTCCCATCATATAAGTAAACAAAGGTTTTCAATATGGTTGAATAGAAAAGTCTTTGTTAAAATCCACAGACTAAAAAAGTATCCAAATGCAGACAGAGAAAGCCCTGATCTTGAAGCAGCCCAAACTCTGAAACATGCAATCTATCACGTAAGAGACAGAAGAGGTCAGCCATTAATTAACATCCAAATTAAAGCTTTTCAAGTAAGGGTCAAAACTTCCTTTGTTTTGACATTTAGATCACTGGCACTGTATTCCCCAGTTTAGTATGCACAACACATCACCTAATGCCTTTATGTTAATTGCCTCAATTTTTCAAGTGCACTATTTGATTCATTGTCAATTAAAAATACCCCCAAAAGTCAAGACTCATGTATGTTAAGTATAAACATGATTAATGTAACACAATTACATTTCCACGTTTGATGAGTCTGATTAGGAACTTTCTATCAGCCTGGCATGGCGAAGCATTGTCACTACCAGTGACCTGTCACAGCCTCGCCAAAGACAGCCTTGCTGGTGGGGAAGCATTTCATGGCCACAAATGTTTCAGAAAAGGTGTAAAACCTGTAATTAAATGCTGTCAATTATCACCTTATCAAGCAGGTAGCAATCTTCTCCATTTGATTGCAGAAGATGGTCCTAGGTCTAAACTACAAAAAGCTACACAGAAAAATCTAGTAACACAATTCCTTGTTAAAATAATAATTACATGGGCAGACCCTCTAATTTTTCGAGAAAGTGACTATGAGTCCTCTCCCACTACATCAAGGGAACAGCTGTTTTAAGAAAACTGCACTCAGGGAAAAGAGCTGGGCAGACCAAAAGCAGGAGAGCAATGCCTGATTTTGTTTGTGGGCATAGAAAACACAAGTTATAAGGAGATAAAGGGATCCGATGAGGAAAATAAAAAGTCAAAAATGGGAAAAAATAAGTGACAAAATTAGGAAAATAAAATGGTCCAAGTCTGTAGGTTGCTGTTAAGTGAAATGCAATAGTAAATCAGGGAAAAAAAAGGCAGTTCAGCCTGAACACAATGGGATAAAAACTAAGAAACAGCAACAGAACTCCAGTGAAACTAACAGGAAGGAGGGTCTGCATACACAACTGGACTAATGTAATGGTTATGGCCAACTTATAAGTAGGCTTTGATAAGAATTGGTGCAAATCAGAATAAGCAATAAGAAAATTCTGCACCCTCAGTTTGGGCTTCTCTTCCTTCTTCCCATCCGTAAATGTAAAATATAATTAACATTGCCGTATGCAGAAGTAATAAATACATAAGAACCAGTCATAACCTATATTTAATTACAAGGGATATACTAGCAATAAAATGTACAGTAGGTCCTTGTTTAAATTGAAAAATAAAAAAGAAAAAGACTGTTTTATTGCACTTCAGAAAAGAATTAAGGAGCTCCTTGGCTTATCGAGGACTACAAAAGCAATCACTGCTATAGGCCTACTTTGCATATTCGCTCTATTAATTTACATAGCCCTGGTAAGCCTCACATTGCAATGCAACTGCTAAATTACACTGCTCTTGGGTAATGGGTATAAAAAGATGCAAGAGCACGCAAAGTGTATTCAAACAGACAATTAAAAATATCAATTCTGTTGACAGCTGAAATGAAGAAACTGTGCAGAGGTTTAATGCTGCTGCATGAAGGACATACTGCGTACGAGTGATTGAATTAACTAGAATCATCCATTGACAGTCTGCCTTTGTCGAACATTACATATTAGGCCAATTTAGTGTCTGCTTATTAAAATAATTTAATTCTGAAGATTGTTTCCAGGCATTTCTAAATCTCCTCTTTGCATTAACAACGGCGTCTTAATTATTGTGCTAGTTTCACACCAGTGCAATTTGCTGGGTCACCACAGAGCAGCCCAGTCAACTTTGGCTTAACCAACTCGGCCTTTAGGTATTTGGGAGGACAAGCACAAATCAGCGGGAGATCTGGCCAGACGTGCTACAGCCTCAAAGTTCAGAAGCAGCCAAAGAATACAACAACGGTTCTTTTTATTCAGCTTAACAACTAACTTGTTACTAGTGCTTTTCTTCACTTAGATTTCCAACTTTTCATGCTTATTAAATCTACTACACTTCCTATATTCTATGAGTTTCTACATTTAACCATGTAGGAAATGAAGTGTTCATCAAGTCTTTAGAATAAGAACTTAAAAGAAAACAAAATTGCCTAAGGAAATTAGAAGTTTGAAATCTCTCTTCTAAACTGAATAACCTCACGCCTCTGAATAGTGTTACTACTTATGATCTAAATTTCCCCTGAAAATGCAACTCAGACCTAAGTAACTTATCAAAACGCTTAGACTAAAAATGTTATCTTAAAAGTTTATTTTAGCACCTGTTAAAAGCTGAATGACTTAAGCTTAAGAGTAATCTCAATAGACTCCAGCAACTAATTCTGACCTTTCATTTTGAAGAGTTAGTGCTATTTTAAAACGAGTGTGTACGGATATTACACCTTTATCCAAACATGCCTAACAATGAAAATACTTCAATATGTAGTAACAATATCTGGAGGGAACCGAGATGGGATATGTGTGCATTTAATGAGGAATCTTGCTTTGTATTTCTTGGTTTCACCAAACTATTGCTATATGTCACATTGTGAGATCTAGATACTGCATGTAGACACAAAGCACTACTGTGTCATGCTGCGTACCTCAAAGAATTCCCAGTTCAACAGCAAGCAACCAAGCATGACAAAGAAACTAATAATATGTATCGCACGTAAAAATGCTGGTGTGTTTGGAAGTTATGAAAATGGCAACACTTGGTATCCTTACGTCTTCAAAATCATTGACCATTGGATAAGGTACTGCCTCAGTTTGACAGTTTTGAAGTCCCAAAGCCACAGAACTGAATTAACAAGTTGTAACACTTGCTCACTGAAGTATTTGAATGAACCAATGTCAGGACTGAAAGATAGTTTGTTCTCCTTTAGTTTAAAGCTTTGAGTATACGGTGCTAGATTGGATTTTATAATGTTCACCTGGTCGTTGGAAATATTATTGAATATCCCAGTTGCGCGGCACATGTACTAACAATTTTCTATCACTGATGATCACAAGCTTCAGCTAGCCTTCATGTAAAGACTTGGACGTAGTGAAGCGTTGATAAGCAAGCCCTGATTTCCAAGCTTATAGGAAAGGCTATACAAAAATTAAGAGTAAATTTAATTTTTTTAAGAAGTGGATGATCCTAAGTTTTTACAATATTCATATTGTCCTAAATGATTACATATTATATTTTCCCATCTCTAATACATGGAACAGAGTAAAGTCTGTAGAGATATAGGATTAATGCAGGGGAACCTAGACAGAATCATGGCAATACTCAAAATCCTGTGTACAAAAAAAGCTTTTTGATAAATGGCAGGAGTGATATGAATATATAAGCAAGTCTGATTTTTGCACAATAGTAATATATGAAAATAACATACGGTTCAGAACTGCCTGGTCCTCTGTGAATTCAAATGGCTGTTCAATATAAAAAATCTTTTGCTGGAATCCAGGGACGCATTCTAAATCTTCTGCACACACAAGCAGCAGAACCTGAGGAAAAAAAAAAAAAAAGGAAATAGACTTTTAACATCCACTCATTCATCCATCACATTGGCTTCTGGGAATGATACTGGGTTTAGGCTCAGTGCTCATAAAACAAAACATTGGGCTCCATGCTCATAAAACAAAATATCCATCACATCACACTTCCCCTTCAAATATTGCTAAACAATTTTTTATATAAGGTTTTTGCTTTTATATATGTGGGCTGGTATGGAAATTAGAAAATAGTAGCTTTCAAGGTTAAGTTCAGTCCAGATTATCAATAAAGGATATTACCGGTCTTACTGAAAACATATAATGTAATATTGCTACTAAAATCACAGGTGAATACAGCTAGGCTTAAATATATAATTAAATGAAGTTGATTTAAATAATTGATAAATTAGGGTCTCTAAACCTAGTTTCAGAAAGTTAATCACCAAGTTACAGAAGGAATTCTTTATTCAAGAGTACAGTTTCACATGACAGAAGTTTCCTTTTATAAAAAAAGAACTTCTTTGCTAACAAATATAAACAGTTGCCCTGTTGCCTTCCCCCCACCCCCAGTGACAGTTTGTCCATTTTCCCTGTAATCAAAAGCTTGTCTACACCAAGGAAAGACTGAAAATGAAATATCTGGCTCATAGTGGAGGTGGATCTGAAGGCTAAAGTTGATTACAGTTTGTGTCACTGTTAGTATGTGGTCACCAAAGGTCCTTGTCACCACGGGAACCCCTTAGCAAAGGAGGAAGCTTAAAAGCAAAATAAAATTGGTTGGAAATAGGTACAATGCTAATCTCAGTCTCTGAAGGTTTGTGTTCTATCCCTGAATAGAGACAACCACCTGAAAGGCCATTTTTCTTGGCAGCTTTTAAATGAGAGTACAGGGTAAGAACATCCAGGAAAGAGGCAGCAAGAAAAAAAAAAAAAAACTAAAAAATTTAAAAGGTTAAAGAGAGGGGCAAAAGGAGGTAAGTTCAAGATTAGGAAAAGCCAAATCTGTATTTTTCAACCTCTATACGCATAACCACATTTTCAGAAGCATTTTCTGCTTCAGAGCAGGTGGTGTTTTTCAAAACCTGACTTTTACCTGGTGTACAGACTACTCTCATCTCAAAGTTATTACAGCCAATCTGCTGCTTGTTGGACAGCTGAAGAAAAAAAATCAAGGAAGAGAGGGCAACCTATAGCAACCAAGAAAATGGTCAAGCAAACACAGTGGTTCTGAATGACTTTCACTCTAAAATTCAAATGGCCCTGCACAAATGGGTCTGTTTACTCAAGACATCATCAGCACAAAATTACGATTTTGCCAATAAAGCTCTTCAGCTGTAAAGTGAGGACAATTTCTCCCCTACACCACATGGGTGAATGCTGAAGACTCCTTTCTCCTTCACCAGCTCAGGTGACAAACTGCACTCTCACTTCTCCCAACCCAACAGTAGCACCTCACACATTTCTCAGCTCTGCCTCCACCACGTTATCATCCAGGTGTGCTGATCCTTATACTAGAGAATGTCCTAAAAAAAGAAAAAAAAATCTTAACACCTGCATGTTTCCCTCAACCACCACTCATAGTCCATTCACCAAATCTGAGCAATATCTTATCTGCTCCCTCCCTTCATGCAATTCACACTCACTGTAAGTTTTATGTGGTCCCATTTATAAAAACCAAAGGCAGCGGTACCCCACCTGGTCTGCATTAGATCTTCTTATTGAAACCCACTGCTGGATCATTTGTTTTGTGTCACTGACATTTGCTATAAAAGCTTGGCTGGAAATGCTACCAGACTGTGAGAAACAGCCAGAATATTTCATGACAATTAAGCTGGTTGTAGTCAAATGCAGCAGATGGACTCCTCTGCCTTCCATCCTGACCCGCTCTGTTCGTCCCTTTGAAGGATTAACCAAGAAAGAAGAGAAAGACTTGAAGTAATACACCAAGTAAAGTGCAATACACTTGACTATTATTCACTTCTATATATCGCCATAACTACTGCCTTTCTTACCAAGGCTTGGAAACACAGTGCCTTATCCTCTCATTCAATTATTAACAGTGATATCTTGGTTTTATTGGACATTCTGGACTCTATAGGGATTGAGAATTGGATGTGTCCCCTTCGGTCTTCTGGTATGAGAGACAACTGCAAACATGAACTGACATACGCAGAGCCTGCCCTCAAAATTGTGCATAAAACTTGATTACTGATTATTAAAAAAAAAAAAGCCTGATATGCATTTAAATGGTCACATGCACAGAAAGTCAGATATGCATTTTCTGCACACGTTTTCTCTGTGCACAGGTGCATTTTTAAAGTACCTTTCTGACTCATGGTGTTACTGAATGAATATACATAGAAATGCAATCACAGCAGAAGGAAAATTCTCCCGATCTCAAGACGCAAGCAACAACTGAAGCCACATTATATAACAAGTCCACATCAGAAACACAGCCCGAGCAATATATGCTGAAATTTACTACAAGCAACTCTTCCCCTAAAGGATTAACGCGTAAGAGGCAAATCGTGTTCTGATCTCCCAGCTACTGGCATCTTAAAAGTTGAAACTCTTGTCTTATGGAGCTATAAATAAAAAGCCTGCTTTGGACATCATCTATGTCAGTACTTAGAGAAGGGAACATGTCTACTTTATCAGATTTGTGACAGTATAAGTTGTCTTTGAAATCCAGGCAATCTAAATAGGTCATGAGTTAACTTCTGTAAGCCTGGTACAGAAGCCTCACATAATACGGATGGAGCAAATAGAAAATGACCTTTACTCCCTTTGAAATAATTACAAGACTCAGGCTTGGCCTTGCTGTGAAATGGAACATTTTATTCTACTTGTGCAATTCCAGGCACTTTCTTCTTCTCAACGTGTCAGACAAGATGTTAAATTTGTCACCAAACCAACAGTTTTTAATTAATTATCTTTTTAAAAGCACAATTATTCTTTTAATTTTTCTCTCACGAAGAAACTTCTTTTGTTGAAATAAATGTCTATCTCATTAAAATAATTTCTGTTGAGGTTCTTCACTTTGGGAAAAAAGGTCTTTAACAATACCGTAAAAAAATAAGCCAAGCACATTTGCGTTGAGGGCAAAGAGAATATTGTTCAAAGCAGAATACATTCCAAGTGTAAGCACCATGTAGATTTTGTATTTTTGGATATAATAAAAGGGGTTATGGTCTGATAGCTGTCTGAAAATTAGCTAAATACACTGAAAATAATGTTTAAATGTCATATATGTTGAATTCAGATTATACAAATAACGTTCACACATCTAGTCAAGTAAGTACTGGGCAATTAGTACAAAGGATCCTTCACCCACCACTAAAAACGCCACATTCTTGAAAGAATATGACAATTATGCAGCAAACTTCATTTGCTGCATGAAAATCTGAAGGGGTAGAAGCCTGAAAAGCAAACCAGGGAGTCGTGACTACTCAGACCTACAGATCCTATATTCACTGACAAGCAGAATCAAAGTTTTTCATAACCTACTGCTTTTCAGAAATGTACAGAGTGAAGACTCATTTTTAATATCCTGACAATTTGTCTTTCTGAATTTATTACCAGCCACTATAAGGAAATGTCACTAGTTCAGATAACTCCTGTGCAAGTTTGGTCACTGGGCTAGAACTATACTTCTGATGAGGTATCAAGCCTATGAAACACCTTTTTTTTTTTTTTTTTAAAGTTAATAAAACAGCACACACATGCTGGTGACCTTGACTGACCTCAACATTTGCACTGAAAGCTGCTCGCATAGAACATGGATCAGAAAGAACAAGAGGATGGCGATTTTATACCATACTGCAGAGAAAATTAATAAAGTCCCTGATGTTAAAGTACCTTTGGGTATTACCACATCTCAAAAACCAGGGTTCTTCTCCCTCCTCCGCTGGAGACTGAAAATTAGTCTCTGAAATGACCTTCCACAGAATTTCAAAATCTTTGCATCCTTTTCAACTCGCCCAGTTTCAGCACATGAAGAAACTCCATTGAGGTTTGACTGGATACATCCTCACTCTGGAAATTAATTTTCTCACCTTTTACTGTAAACACTCTCATATCTTCATTAGCCCTACCTGGAAGAGATCAACTTTCTATTACAAAAATGCAAACCTCAGAATATTAATTGCATTTCACACACATTCTTATGGTGTGAAATTCACCCTTGTGCAAGGCTTTATTGAAATAGAGACGTAAATGCAGACACCTGTGGAAAACCATCTGCCCAGACATTAATTTTACACACAATAAAGGCAAAGAAATCTCATTTCATAGGGCAGTATCCTGTAGGACAGTATTATTCTACCTTTGACTTCAGGATAGTAATTTGAAATGCAAACAAACCAACATAAAACCCCACAAAAGAAGAGATAAATAGAGATCACACTCATTTCTAGTAATAGTAATAATCCCAAAAGTTCAAAAATTATGAGTCACTGCCTAAGAAATGAGGGGGTTGGTCAGTTGTTTATTTTTTGTTTGGAGTTTTTGGTGGGGGTTTCTTTGGAAATATGTTTTTGGGGTTTCTTTTTTATTCAACTCATTTACTTGGAAGTGAATATTGAAAATCTATGCTTCTGAGCTTTTTTCTGGAAGCATGAGAACTAGAAATTTGGGTTTTGCCTTTTCAGATTTTCATATAAAATACGGTGATCCTAAAAGCTGAGAACTGACAGGAAAAAAGTAATCAGAATAATGAGAACTGCCAACACTGAGTTAAATTGCACATGACAAAATATTTTTATCATGCAGATCAAGATCTTTGAATCTTAAAATCCCTTCTATCTTCAGGTGCTGCAACACTAGACCCAAAAAAAAAAATGGATAGGGAGGAAGCCATCAGAGAAGAAAAACAAGTAATAAGCAGCACAGTCACAATGATTTGCAGAGATGATGAAATCCTGCCTTCACTGAAGTCAGTAAGAACTATTCATTAGCTTTTTTCACTCAAGATTTAAATGAGGGAGTTATTTTAATGAAATTAACAGAGGGATACTTACACAGAATAAGGAGAGCACTGCTTTAAGTAAGGTTTGATTCTGCATTATACAGACTCCAATTATAGTGTCAGCAGGTCCTAAGGCAATTGTTTCATCAAATCGCATACAGACTGGACATGAAGTTCTCCTTGTCTTCTGTATTTTTTTAACATCAATTGGAACAGAAAAAACACCTCAAAAGCCTGAATAACTTATCCTCTGATTGGCATAATTAACAAAGGTATTTTAACATTGCATAAAGGTATGTTGAATTATTTATCTCTGAAGGTGACTGAATTAAACAAAACACACAGTTCTTTTGCATTAATTTGATTTCTAAAGCACTACAATTTAGGGAACTTTTTATTGAATATTTTCATTTTGGAGGGAAAGTTTTCACTGTTTTAGGCTTTAACCTCTCTTCTTTTTATCAGGAAAGAGCTTCAGAAAGAGTATTCACAATCTCTACAGCTCTACCTCTAAATCTGATAGTGAATTCAAGTCATTTTTGTAAGAAATGCTATTAAGATTTGGCACCAAGATTCTTCAAGGATGATAAATATTCTTTTAAAGGGCCTACATATCCATTTACTGCATAGCTCTGTCCTAAAAGTGAAAGTCACACTTGGAGTAGTGAAGGGTGGGCTATGAAAATGCAAATTAGAATGACTTTATTGGCTCAAATGAATTCAGTTCTCCTGTCACTAAGCAGTGTGACTGCGGTAGGCATCCATTAAGTGGGAAAAAAATATGACAAACTCTTTTGTGAGACTACCTAGCACAGGAACTTTCTTTTTATGAGCACTTTCCTTGTGAATGTATGTTTATTATAAGAATTTTATCACATATTCAGTAAAAATTGTGCATCTTCCATGACACTGGAAATCTTGTTAAGTTATTCAAGAAGCAATTTGCCAGCTCTAGTGTCTGAACAGACAGCTGCTTTCCTTCTGAAACTCAAGACCTCTGGAAGAGGCACTATCAGTTTGTTAAGAGATGACCCCATGGTCTGCTCAGAGCTCAGAGCAACTCCACACGGCTTAGGGTTAAGAAGGATAATGTGAGAAGTGTACTAGAAAGTATGGGAGAGCTTCCATGGCACCCCTGTTTGAAACCAGAATTGTGATGATCCCTCTCTCCCCACGTGCTGACCTGCCTGGAAGCCAATCGCTTTTTGTGCTCTTCCAGTCAACATCTGCTCCCTCAAATCAAGTCACCAGGTAGCTCTGTGAAAGCCAGTGCCCACAGAGTAGTGTAGCTAGAAAAACATGGTCAGGTGCAAGACCATCACAGTCTGCCTTTAATCTGGTTAAGCTGCCATGAAACTGCACCCTAAAACTTTTTTTTTTTTTTTTAATACACTCTTGCTAACACATCTTCCATGCATCAGAACTCAAGCTAGCTTTGAGTTCCCTTGACTGGGACACCCAGAAAAGCATCACACGGTCCTGGAAGGAACAACCTCTGCTGTCACAAGCAGGCACAACGTACCCAAATCACAAATAGTTCTTTCTGTATTCCACAATTCTGGATCCTTATTCTGACGGTCATTTTGTAGCTTCCAGAATAAATTTGTTCATGGTCAATTTACAGCCATTTATTCTCGTACAAGTCTTGTCTCATAACTTAATTAACCTTTCTCCTCTCTAACTCTTCAATTTGTTAGGCTAGACAAACCAAGCTCTTTCAATCTGCTCCTAAAAGAATACATTCCTTTGATCATCGCAGTAACCTTTCATTGTGCCTGCTGAAGTTTGCACGTGTGCAAAATACACAAAGAATTCCAGATAAGCGTTCTCTGGGGCCTGTGAACTGATATTAATATTCCCTTAAGCCTGAAATATGTTGCCTAATGCTTCCTAAAATTCCACTTTTCCTTTTTAAAGTCTTGTGATACTGATGGTTCACAATCATTCTAAAATTAACTAACACACACAGAGCTGAAAAATTGGACATAGACAGAGATACAGCCTCCATTTAGCTACAACAGTGTCAAGCAGCTTTTGCAGACAGAGACAGGATTAATCTTTATGAAATACAAACACAGATTCAAACCCTTGTGCATTGCTAAATCTATGCCCTTTCTGACCAGATGGGGACCAACTCTGCGCACAAGTGGGCGACATCTTTCAGCGCAGAGCCCAGGCTTAACCTTCCCTCTCAATAGAGCTTATCAGTTGAGACTCGGGATTTGCTGATGGAGGATGGCTTCCAGACTCAAGATGGCTTGTACCCATATGGCTCGGAGCACAGAATCAACTTACTGTTTCATCTATGTAGACGCATGTGAACATTGTTCAGATTTTCATAATCCAGACAATAACTCTCATCCTGGTTCATTAAGGATTGTAATGATTAATAGCAGAGGGTAAAATGTGTTACTTGTGCTCAAAATAAGTAATCTTTTAAATTACTCAACTGTTTAACAAATAAATACCCACCCATCATGATTAATAACACCATTTAACAAGTAAGATTCCTCAGACAAAAGGACGGGTTGGGCTCCAAGGTTATTTTCTGTTTATTTTTAGGCATTATGAAAAAAGCAATCATATTTTGCTGAAACCCGTACACCCCTGGAATGAGATTACAACTGGGTAGCCTATTTAGAGAAGCTGTACAATAAATTCATTTTACAGGGCACAGAATAATGCAAATGAGCCATTCAATAGCACTCCTGTACCAGTGAAAGAGGCATAAAGAAGAAACATTGGAAGTCAGAATTCTGATCTAGTTATACTGCAAGGTATGGAATTACCAAAACCCAAACTGCATTACAACAATAACCTGTTCAAAGATCTGCTTATACCAAACATTTTAGTTATTTATCACCTAATGAACTAAACAGGTTGATCCTATTCTCCAGCAGTAATGACTTCATGAAACACTTAGATGAATGAAAATATGGGTCTCTCTTTGTAAACAAAGGAAATAAATTAAGAATTGCTTAAAAGTCTTTATAATTCCTCACATGCAGTTGCATGAGCATTATTCCACAGGAAAACACTGATGTGGCAAAAGCCATTAGAGAAAAAATTAAAATCATATTTCTTACAGCAGATAGTGGGTTTTGGATGGGATTGCTGGAAAACTATAAGGAATATGATATATGTTTAATTTCCCAGCAGTGTGATCATTATCAAAAAAGGTGTGACCTTCCATCCATCGTTTTCTTTATACTCCACAAAGTAATAGTACAAAGCAATTATTACTGCACCACAAAACTGAACTTAGTATAACACTGAACATCTGTCTTTTGCGCTGGTAAGCTAAAACCGAAAATGAGCTTGCTAAAGCCAATCTTTTAAAGAATAGCATGGTTTTGAGTATTAAACATATATACAGTACTATCATCTTGGAACATTACAAAATCAGGAACCAACCCCCAGAACTCATAATAGTACAAGGAAAAGTGAAAATGTTTTCTTGAAGTTGAAAACCAGACATTTGTTGAACATTTTCTGACCTTATCCTACACAGTCACGAATGCAAGATTTTTAAAAATGAATACTTTCAAGCAAATCCCTTGATTCAAGCAAGGGTATTGGAAAAAACCCAAGCCTTCTAATAAAAATTGAGAAATTGCTACAAGGCAAGAAGCCCACTGCAAACCTGTCTGCTGATTTTGACAAGCTTTTATTTGACTTCAACAGGAAAAGGACAATATATTCTGTAGAACAAGATACAGACAATTTTATTTTTTTTCCACAAAGTTATCTGCACACATCACATGGTTATTTTTGCTTTACCACAAATCATCCTGAGCAATAATAGTATGATAGTATTAAAATAAATAGTTCTGAGGACTGGCTTCCTATTGATTTCTGTTTAAAAGAAAAAACAAATAAGCTCATAGAGGCATTCTCTTTTAGTAAGGACAGATGTTAATACTTCAATCTTTCTTTCAGTGGGGATGTCAATACTTTCTCTGTCTTCTCATCAGCTTCCTATTTCCAATAAACTCTTACGAACTTGACACTTAACAGCTCAGCCTACCAACTGGACCAGAAACTGCCCAGTGGTTTCAAGTATTAGAAGAGGGAATCATGAAAACCATGGTTGAGCAATAAGACAATAAGGCTTATACAATTCTCAGAAAACCAGACCAAAATATGTGTAATTAATACGTGGAGGCATACAGTACTACTACTTGTCCTATTTACCAGTTTCAGGAAATAAAGATGTATATGCCAGTTTTTATTCCAGATGGTAAAGTTTAGGGACGTAAATAATCTCAGGATGTAGAGTAAGTCTAAGAAATCTCTTTTTAGCTAAGAGTACAAAATATTGTTACATTATACACTTAATATATGCCTACAGGAGAGAGAACTGAGCTTAGAAATCAAAGTATGAAACAAAATACAAACTGGAAACTGCTCACCTGTATGCTAACTTTTGCTCACAGGACAGAGGAAAGCCTTAAAACATGGTGTAGTGAATAGACAGATAGATAGTTCACCATCCAAAGAAAAAAAAAAAACAAAACCCCAAAGGGCGGGGGTGTAATTTAAACCTTTATTAGATGTACCAGCTGAGGTCATTGGAATTGCAGTAGGTTATCCAAGACAGTACACCACACTTCAATTCAATACCTATTTTACATTTACCTCACAAACCACAGAACAGAAATTCCAGGAAGGAAAATGGAAGTAGATTAGCTGTTACCTGCCTCGTCAACCTTCTTAAGGGATATGCTTCTATGCATCACAGAAGATCAACCTATTAAGCTGAGCTATATAATTACACTGCAGTAACATTTCATTGAAGTCCTTTTGTGCTCCTTCCCCACTCCCCCGCCACGTGCTTGTTAAAATAAAGCCCCACTACCCCCAGTTAACCTGGATGGCTGATCAACTGCTGCAAGTTAGAGTCTCAATAGAAATACAATAACTGATCAACTTTCAAATAACTACAACAGGGGAAAAAAGATACTTGAATGAAATGGAGAAAAATATATCTAGTATATTTCTATATTGTACATATATATGTAAATATATGCAGATCTTTACATTGTTTTATCAGGGACTGTTTGATAATGTAGAGGATTTATAGTATAATTTAACATTATTTCAGCCTACAATTCAGTTCCCAAACTGATTATTAAAATTATTTACACACTTTTTGCGTGTTTTCTTGTTCAATGCTGGTTTTCAAGGGATTTTATTTTCTTTTACTAAAGAGCATTAACTGTACCTTATTATTAGTAGGCTAGTTACCATACATATTTTTAATTCATTTAACTGATATGACCCAATCTGTTGTACCCTTGCTCATTTTACCAGTCAAGGGCTTGCGCATTTATTTACAATAGGCAGTAATTTTCAAGCTCCTAGAGTCATCTAGAAATAAATAGAAAAGGATAAAAAAAAAAAAGACCCAGGTCTTTTTGGCAGTGCCAGCTGCTACTCGAGGAGTATTTTTAATTAATTGCAAGAACACAGTCAAAAACTTAAAAGAACTTGTACTAACTCTTCTGAGTTTAGAGAAAGCATGCCCCATGGGAAAGACAGCAAGTAGTTGAACATTTTTGAGCACATTCACAATAAAACAAAATCTCTAAAGCTTACAGGCTCCCTTGTGTTAACAGTGACATTACATCAAGAGTGACCTTTCCAAAGAAATAAAGCCCATTAATGCTAGGAACATGATAACTATTAAAGATCAACACTTAGTAGCCAAAGCAGGGAGAAAAAAAAAAAATTAAAAAAATCAGTCTGGTAAATTAATTAGAACATAAATAGTGTGAAACCAAGACCTTGGTCTATAACCCTCTCTCTTATAATTGCTTGCCATTTAAAAGCTGAAAGAAATCTTTTATGTAAAAGATACAGCTATTGACCCCACATCTATTAAGAAGTCAAAGAAAATCCTGACACATTGAGAATGAGTTCTCATGAGTACCAGAGAATGCCTTAGTAACACCCTATTAAATACCTGTTTCTTTACAGTAGACCTTTCTTTCCGCCATCAAGGAATGATGCTGCTGGGAAATATAGCAAGTTAATTGTTAAATATTTCAAGGCTTTTTTTTGGTTGTGTGAAGAAACAATCTTCACAAAATACTAGACAAATTTTCTGTACCCATGAAAACATGTTTTTTTTTCTTTTTTTCCCCCCCCTTAGGTGAAGGGACAGCTGCCAGTCCTGAGGCATAAGGACACACGTATGGTTGTACCCCACAAATTCCATCATGAAACCTCTACAATAGACTAACATTTGCTTTTGAAATCTGTAGTTTTAAGTCACATTAGGTTTCTGTGGTGGTTAGGAAACTCAATATGTTATTGTAGCCTCCCCACTTAACATTGTGGACAGCACTTTCAGTACATTTATTAGTTCTATAATTATCTGTATTTACCAAGTCTATCATCTGTTCCACATGAGATTCAACAGGCAACAGACACAAGCAATAAACATAAACCACATGAAAGGTGGTAAAAAGTGTGAATCTCTGCCTTAGATTTTGCTTTTGCAACCTATATCTACATCTAAATGTGAACATTGTCACTAAAGCAGTTGAGAGAGGTCAGAGTCACATCTTTGAAATTCCTGGACAGAAAGCACGTAAGGCTTTTGCATCTGTCTAGACCGACCAGGTAAAAAGGTCTAACATAATTCAGATTTAGGGGATCTGGAGAGATATTTTTTATTTATTTATTTATTTTTTTAATCAGAGAAACAGGTTAAAGATGAATTACGGTATTTAAGCTATTTTCTTTATAGGGTTATATTTTATTTTTATTTTGTCTGAGCTATACATAATAGTGAAAGTACTGAGAATTCCTACACCTACAGTATATGGATTTGATTGCAGAGTGTCCTACCATTACTGTTTGTAATGGGTTAATTTAATTTTTTGCAGGTTTATACAATCAGACTTTGGGTGCCTTTTGACAAACTAAAGCTGTTTGAATTGTACACAAAAATAAGAAGTCTTAAAGAAAAAACCCTCAAATATCCAATAATTTAAAGGCCCTTTTCCATGTACATAGAAATTTAAATTTAGTGGAGCACTTCATTTTTTTATTTTTTTATTTATTTTTTTTTATATAAGTGCTTCAGCCTGGAAGTGATTGGGGTTCTGTGCTTGCACAGTATAAAGCAATTTAAAATTATTCAACTGCTTCAATTTTTTATAGGTACTTTTATTTGAAAAATCATTGGGGTTCTGATCATGCTCAGCATTGAACATCTTTAAATTATACACATGCCTTTTTTTACTCAATGCTTCATGTTTGGGACTGAATTCTGGGAGGCTATAGTACATTATCAGGCAGTTTAAATTTTATAAGAATTTTATATTTTACACAATCTTTCATCTCCTAAATAAGAATCAGTTTGCAAGGGTGAAAGCATAAAGCATTACACTTCAAAAATAAAGCAGCATTATGCAAAAATCAGAAACCCAATTTTTCTTTTTTAAATATTGTCAGACCCTTTTTCCATTCAAATTCCCATGTCTTTCAACATAGTAGGAAGCGTGAGCATTTCAGAAGCTACATACTTCTGCTTCAGTAAATTGAAATAAATTATTTCACAGAAGGAGAACAAAGTCTAAAAGAAGTTTTCTGAGTCCAGGAGAAAGGAGGATTTATTCCCACAGCATTTGACTTATCAAACTTTGTGTCAAGCAAGCATTCAAGTCCTCTGTAGCATGGATACAGGGTGCTTAATATCTACAATAAACTTGAACCAGCAACTGTTAAGTATATCAAGTAGGAAATTCAGGTTGGACTTCAGGGACATCATTCCTGATTTAACAGGACTGATACACAGAAACCTTTTTTTTTAAAAAAAAAAAATTGATTAATGGAGTTATTGTTCTTAACTATTGAGAACATGCTCTGCTCTTAAGCATTGCCCTATGAAAGGAGAGAAAATTCAGGTGCGACGTTTGAAAATAGCACTGAAGATGTACAAGTGGAGGACCAAGAAATACAGCTGACAGGGCACATTATTAGTGAATCCTCCGCTTTATTCTTACCTGATATCTTTCATTAATACTCTGCCAATACGCTTACATTTACTACCAAACAAAAATCCAATGCAAGTCAGTGGGGTTTTGTTGTTTTGGGTTTTTTGTTTGTTTGTTTTTGTGGGGGTTTTTTTGTTTTGTTTTGCTTTTTTACTTTCCACCAAGATACTCAATAAGTATGAACGCGATCTAATATTTGTTTTAAAATGTGACATCCTAGAAAGAAAAAATTAGGGACCAATTTCTTCAAAAGGGTTGTCTTCATATTTCACCTTATGCTTTTTAACACAATGTAGAAGAAATAGGATAATTTCTCACCAAGAAAAACAACCCAGTGTTCCTCTGCACATTCATTTGAAAAGATAGCAGCTAGTCCTTAAATTTATTGGCTTGCCTTACTAATCATAGGCTTTTAATTCTGTCTCTCCAATTTCAATTAGCAAGTGAACACTGACATCCTCGATTGCACTACATAGAGCTCCCGCTCCCCTTTATCCGGTTAATCATGTTCACTGCAGCTATTCCCCAGGCTGAGGTTTCAGAGTTCCTCGCTTCTGTAAATCCTCGGTATTACATCTTTTGATTCGGAAACAAACATACTAACATATCTTATCATTCCAAAACATGTGTCCTGGGTTCAGGAAGGACTGTGGTTTCCTCTGTCCCAATAGTCGGCTGCTGTGCTCCATGTACAGAATTAAGTTGCAAAGCATCGCTAAACTCATTGGAAGTGTTTTGCTTAAGTTAAACCTCATATTATTGTAATTAAAGAAGCTGTGAGAAACCATAATTAGACTAAGTGTCCAACAAATATTAATCAGTAAAGTAATATTCTATTATTAAGAATCAGCTATTCACAGTAGGAGTTTCTCTTGCAAGAAGCAAGATTAGGAACCGAGTCAAAGGCAAACCAGAAGGCACAGCAAATTGGGTTATTTGGTGCCTCATTTTAGTTTATGAATGCTTTCACCTGTATTTTACTTATTTTGCATTCTCATTTTAGTGAAGAAGGTGTAAACAGGCTCCAGGTTGTGATCCTGGATCTGCTGGTTAGTCCCAGTGTTCCCAGTCACTGTGGTAAGGATTTCCCTTCCTCAGTTCTAACCCAAGCCAAGCAACAAACCTGGAGCACGCAACCCGGGCAAACCACTTAACCTCCCTATGTTCCCCATCTGTAAATGAAAACAATACAATTAACATACATAGCAGGGAGGCTCTGTGATTTACTTGTGTTTTGAAGAGATCTGAAATCTTGAGTAAGAAATACCATATAAACACTGACAAATTTCACCTGTTTGAGGCACCATCAAATAACCATTTTTCACATACAAGGAATAGGATCATGGCAAAAGTATCAAAGTTTCCAAAAATGCTTTAGCTTCTTATTTTCTTGTTACACCCTTTCCCTGTATGTCAGTTAAAAACTAATGATAGCGGTATCATAACAAGTCTCCTTTTCCAAGATGAAATTTAGACCTTTTCTCCTTTAAGTTTATTTCTCTGCAGTGGGAAAATACTGAGACTCGACAGACTAGAATTTAACAGGAAGAAGTGTCAGGGATTTAATGTAAGAAAATTATTCCTAAATTACCCTGTTAAATATAGTTACACGACAATAGAGTGCAAGACCACAAGTTTATTTGGTGAAGGAACCTCTAATGCAATGACTTATAAGAAAACAAGTATCAACCAAATATCTGTTCTTTCCACTTCTGAGTTATTTTACATAGATTCTCATGAAGCAATAACTGTGTTACTAGATGACTTTCCTACTGCTGTCCAAAAGAATTCTTCTTCAAGTGGCATGTTAAATCACAGATTGTTACCAGAGCCGTTATGAAATAAATAGAGCTTAGATGAATTTTCATTTTTAAAATCTATTTGCTATACCTATAATATACCAGTAACTTCCTTATTTATTGTAGATATTGAAATATCTACAAAACGCAAGATTTAGAAGTTTGAAACTCCAAATTGTATTTTGTTTTCTAATTCCACGAAACAGGTGTATTTATACAGAGATATTCAAGGCAAACATCCAGGCATTATGATCTTCTCAGCACTGTTAAAAGTTATAACCAAGCCCAATTTTTACTTCTGTAGTTTCCCACACTGATAGAAGGTTCTTTATTTATTACTGAAGAAGCAACAAGCAAACCAAGAATACCATCCCCAGTTTCCAGAAAAATTGCCTTTATACATGATGAAATGCAACTCGTCAATTAGAAGAGTCATTCCAGTCACTTCATGTGTACTACAATGTTGCCTTTTCCATTTCGCACTCGTTAGTGCCTTGACAACAGCAAAGGCTTCATTAGTAACTAACATAAAATCAATATTAATATACAAAATTGAAGAAGAAAACTCTAGCAAGACGTTTTATGCTCAATGTGATACTTGGTTTCAAATCCACACAGGACTTAATTTAAAAATTCTAATATAAAGTAGTGATCTACATTGTAAGAGACAAAAGAAATTTTGAAAAACAAAGCCATAATGCAAATGAGACAGTTATGTTCATTTCTGCCAACAATAAAATTACAATCCCTTATTGTATCCATTGGCCACAGAAATAAAAGCCAAGTAGCAACAGGAGCAACTATTATATGGAGCAGATGGAGAACGAGAAAGTGTTTGATCAGATGTCAGGAAAACCACTCATTTTATTACTTTTATTTAGAAAAACCAAACTTGAAATCCAGGCAAATAGGCACAGTAGATATGGCAATAGGTATCTACTAGTAGAAGAGTTCCTGAAAAAGAGGTTGCTGTTATAATTTATTCTCATGTAGCGAGACAAGGTGGCACTTGCAGGGCTTTTTTTTTTTTTTTAAATAAAAATGAATCGGTAAAGAAACAGAGGAAGAACTCAGTGAAAATCAATTAGCCCAAGGGGGAAGCAGACCACAATGGAGAGGGCTTGTAGGAGAAATGAGACACTGGGGGGGAGGACAAAAATCTCATGCTTGCTCTGAAAGCTCCCAGATGATGTTACAGAAGAGTGTTGCATGCGTGATGGGTCTATATTCAGCACCCCCAGATTGCTCCTAGACAACGTCTCAGACTACCTGCTTTCATATCCAATATAAACCCGTCAGTGTTTCTTGGCATGTAATTTGTTTCGCTAACATAGCTCATATTGTTTCCATGCTTACCAAAAAACTGTTAAAAGAGGGTAAGGAAGAAGGAATAATTGCTCTTTTTTCATAGCTTACTCTAGTCAGCTTAGAGGATGGGGAACTCTCCTGCCAACCGACAAGGGCAAAATCCTAAGCACCCCTCATGAAAGTCTCATCTGTGATGGAGCCAAAATCCCATCCCACTTATTAAATTCCATGCCTTTTCACTTGGCAATTTACTTCTCTCCATTAGCTAGCTTCTATGTCCTAGATTTGGTTTCTCTTTTTTTTTTTTGGCTGTCATTTCTGCTCCCTTACCCTACATCCCAGAGGCTGCCAGGATTATTGGACAGTTGAAAGGGGCACATGTGCATGAATTCCTTTCACAGCTATGACAAAGACAAGAGCATCCATTTTGCTCTAAGTAGTGTCCAGTTGCCAGCTATAAAAATGCAGGTGGTCTGTGTGCTTCTAGTAAGGAGCTTCAGAGAGGATTTCATACAAATACATACATAACCATATTTAACTCAAGTTTCCACTGGAAATTGCACTACAGCTCACAGCCTATGACATGACTAGTACTTTATAATCTTTTCCTCCACAACAATATTAACTCATCCTAAAGCCTAGTGCAGTAACACATTAAGACTTGAAGACCTAGAAATTATTAGCTTAACTCATTAGTAGACATCCATCTCTAAGTTGAAGTATAAATGCAGGAAGAAGTCAGCATGTTAAAAGGTCTGCCTTCAGTTAAAATATCAAGGGAAAATTTTTTCAGGGGGAAAATTTCTACTGAATAATTGATATCCATCTTTCTGCCTGCGAAAAGCCTAGGGAACAAACAATAAAGTCAATATCTTTAAGGTAGGTCAATATTAAAGCACTGCGATGAGAGAGCAGAAGACCATCTGAGACTAGGAAAGATTAAATTAGGACCAAAAATTATATTAAACTGTTTTTCCCCCTGCCAGAGCCAAGCATGGAGATGAATAAGACTTCACAAAGCAGAAATTAAATAAAACTATGCAATTCTGTTAATATTAATGACATTTGTTGTCATCTGTTATGCATAACTTAGATAACATATTCTATAAAAATAATTGAAGTGGGATTTTTTCCCTCCCCTGGGCAATATTACTGTTTTAGGGGGGTATGCTGGAACAGTAAAAAACCAAACAAAACATTTTTTTAAATTTAGAATTGCATGGGAATAAAAAACAAAACATCCTGGAAGTATTGAATCATTTTGTTTTATGATTTTTGAACAAAATGAGCAGTTAAGACTCCCAAATCAGAGTGTTTCAGTTTTGGTTCATGAGCCAAATTGTATGATTTCATTTACTTTATCTTAACATTACGCTTCAACTCCTGCTGTATGTTCTGGAAGCCAGTAATGTTGTCTCTTGTCTTGTATGATAGAGTCTCCATCTGAATGACAACTCTGGACATGTTTCTGCCATTCAGCCACACAGGAGAACTGGGTCCACAATGAGGCACCCAACCTGCAGCCTTAAGAGGCCACAGACCTCACCAAGGAAACACAAATCACTATTAAATTGGCACAAAAGAAAGAATTGCTGTTTACTAATCTTTCAAAACTGAAGTGTATCAACCAGAAAAAACACAATCTAAAATATAATTCCATTTCTGATTTCCAAATGGAGGAGGAAAAAGATAAAATTCTTTAGAAGGTATTAGAAAAGGTTCAGATAAAAATATTTTGAGTTGCCTGTATGGCTCGACTTCCCTGGCTCACTGGACCGCTAGTTCTCACTTAATTTTTGATATTGTTTAAAATCATTTCAGTATGCCCTTATAGTGGCAATTAGCACCTTCATGAGTTCAGCATAGCATCCTATAGGGGTACCAAGCTGACACAAGCAACAATACAAGAGGTTAGGGAGGAATCCTACCACAGGCTGAATAACTCTGTCAGGAAGGAGGATGAAACTTTAACCCGGAAGGTTAAAGCTTCTAGTGACCAAACTACACCTTTCTGAGTAACACAGACAAAGTCAAGCTCTGCCTAACTGTGGAGGCACTTTTCCAACCCCCAGACAAGGCTGTGAAACCGGTAATATTTTTTCCTGCAGCATAATCATAAACAAAACAAATAAATAAGCGTTGGGAGAAAAAGTGGCAACATAAAGGAGTGAAGACAGACATTTTCAAATCAAAACCACGTTTTGAAGCCAAGCTGCCCACACATAACTTAAGTACTGAAAACCAGACTTGTCACCTTTGCCTAGTTTCAATGTACCGATTCACATGATACTTTTGCAATGGCAACTAATGAAAACTACCCTTTAAAAATTTTTTTATTTGAACTTGAGATCTACAGATGAAGAACGAGTAAAGCTACAATAGCATCTCCAATTTATCTGCCCTAGTTTCTACAAAGCTATATTGTAAGCTACGCTTGCGTTATGCTTAAGTGAATGCACACCAAAGCGGATTCTGTCAAGCAGGAATAGGACAGGAACTCTAAAGGTATTGCAAGATGCCTTCCTTCTCCATTATCCTCCTTAGTTTGTATTCCCCATTATATTTAGGGTCCCCCATTGTGCCATAAAGAACAGTGAATCTACCTTGAGCATAAATTAATGTGAAGCTATTGCCGCAGTTTCTTGCTTCCCCTATGAATTCTTTCTACAACACACCTGTTTTAAACATGCAGTAATTATTTTGCTGTTACCTGCTACTAGAAGGCAGGAAGCTTGATAGCGATGAATTCAACTTGCCCTTTGTCCCCTTTCATTGTATCTACCTACACCAGACGGCACCAAAATGCAACTCAATTAAACACAGCCCTCTTGTCATAATACGAACAAAAGCTCTCCTCACAGCGGAAGCAGGAAAGTTTTGCCATGACACTCCTTGTTGCATTTGACAAGTTTATTCAAAAGCAAATATTTCAGCTGGGAGGTCTGTCATTCTAATCCTGTTCTTTATGCGAGAGCAGCTAATGCAATTTCAGCTACCTGAATAGAAGGGCTCTTGCTTCCAGATGTTCCATTGTGCCTTGCAGACAACGACTGCTATAGGACTGACACCAAAAGACAGGTATTATGAGTATTTTTGCCATCGATAGCTTCCTCATAGCACAGGGTTTACAGCTTCCTTGTTGATTCCTGTAATTCCGACAGGGATAGCAGAAGCCAGTGTAATGCTATCCTTCTACAGGCCTGTCATAATAGCGACTGAAAGAGGGCAAATGTACTGAACAAGGTGGCAAACTTAAGTTACTCCTGAGCTATTGAAAGACTGTTTAAAAGATGAAAAAAAAGACTGATTCAGTGAATCAAGGCTTGAAGAAAATTGTAGACTGCTTGTACTTCCAGGACACAAACCTCAAATTGCAGTGTCACAGATTAGCTATACTTACACTGCTTGGAGATAGAGCAAAGCTGCAGGAACACCAGGGCACTGAGAGAGACAAGGAGCCGGAGCAGCCAAGCCAGTATGGATATTACAGCCAGTGAGGAAAAGACTGGGAAAGAGGCAACAGCCTAAGGCACACAGGCATGTCTGTTGGCCGCCTTGTTGGCTAAGTGAAAGAAAATACACACAAAAAACCCTACTAACAAACCAGGCATTAGCTCTTCCTGCTGCGTGTATTAGCACTGGCTAACCAATAATATGTTATTAATGAAATAAAACCAGCTAAGTGTTTATAATCAGCATAATGTGCTTTTTTATCTGGCCTCTACAAATACTAAAGAAATAAGCCTTATCACAAATGTGTTGAAGTTTGTTTTGGGGTTTTTTTGTTTGTTATTTTGTGGTGTTTGTTGTTTTGTTTTTTTTTTTAATTCCATTGGAAAATAGCAAATAAATGCTAATAAAGCCATGCAGGAAAAAATAGTGAAAGAACAAGAATGTTTAAGTCTACATGTAGAAACGCTTTTAATAGACTTTTACATTTGTCTTTGCTTCTTAATATTAGTTTACATTTATTTGACATGCTGTTTATTGTCCAGTAGTAACAAGTTTTCTTCCCCCTACCTGTGATTTGTAATGTATAAGCAATATTTATCTAGATATTAGTGTGGAGGTTTTTTTAAACATGAGCTTCTGCTAGGAAATAAAGAGCTTTCCTTATAACATGTAATGTAACTAATAAGCTGCTCCACAGGACTGCTGAGCATTTGCAGTTTTTCTAAAGTCAATGGTGGTTGTAGGTGCTCAGTTATTTCCCGTGGCTAAGACTCAAATAGGTTCACATGTAGGTTGGGGAATAAACACTGGCCCAGAACAAGTCGACCACCCATGCCAAGCACATCATGCTTTGCCCAGAGCATCTGTGAATAAAGACACTTGCTATATGGGTATGCAGTTACTGAGTGTAACAAACCAAAATTCCACTATACTTTCAATTACTCAGTCGTGAGCAACCACTATGTAACACCCTCACAAATATGTTTTCTAGTTGCCAAAACCTTGCAGAAAACAATCTGTCCTATTCATTTTCTCCTTCAGAATAGAGGATGTGTTATAAAAATCAAAATCTGATCCAACTGGATCAGGAGTCAATGATATTTAAGAAGCAGCATCACCACAGCTTACCCAATTCAACAGCAGCAATCTATTTCCTAAGTGCAGAGCTGCATTCATACACCATGAATGGCTCGCACTCAGTGAGATGGAAGAAATGGTAGTGTCTCAACTTACATAGAGAATGATTATTATTCTCTAGGCCATTGGAAAAAATCTTCCTATTTTGAAGTACTGTAAGTGATCCCCTTTTCTCTGGAAGAAAAAAGTAATTGCTTCTGATTTGCTTGTTTTCAAAGCATGATGATGCATCCTTTTCTTCTGTACCAATTCATGTAACAGACATACACAGCCCGTTCAGATATGCCACTTCTCATCCATATGCTATTTTCTTTGCCTAGTGTTTTGGAGGAAAAAAAAAAAAAAAAAAAAAAGGCTAGAAGGCAAAGGAAAGCGGGCACAAATGCAAAGCTGTGCAGTGATGCTAAATAGCAATAGAGATGTTCTTCCAGAGACTTGACTGCAGAATGCACCCTCCCTTGTTAAACATACTAACTAATGTGAGCAAATTAACCACCTGGTCTATATTCAGCCTTCTTTTCAAACATCCATTCTCTTGCAATTCCTTCCCCTGTTAATCTAGTATTGAAATAAGAGAAATATCTGTGCAACCTTAGAATATAAATTATTGTTAGATGGTAATGTGGTGCTCCATCTGTATGAAGTATACTCTTTTTCTAACAGCAGAAGGATAGGACGACTGGTTTGTACTTTAACTTAGAAAAGTGGGTCAAGTCTCCAGCATTTGTTATCAAATGTCTTTCAGAGCGGCTGGCAGGCTTGTGACTGACATCCGTGAGGTTTGGCTCAGGTCCTTCTCAACTTTGAGGAAATATGGATAACAGCTGCCTTGTCTGCCTGCCTGATCCCCATCTCCTTTATTTACCCAGTAATTTGGGGGGACACATTATCAGTTACGTCTCTTAGCAGCACATAGCCTCATGCTCCCAACCTCAGTCAAGCAAGACATAAGAAACCCTCGAGGCCACGTCTAGATTTTCTCCCTTTTCTACAGCACAGAGCACACAGCTCCTGTTATAATAAATCATTTCCTGAAATGGTAACTGACAGAGTAAAAACCACTTTGAATAGTAGCATCTTTGCACCAGATGTGAACATAGGTCACCAGGAAAATGTTCAGATTAAAACAGATGGAGAATCAATGAGGCAGAGAGCTATAGGAAAGCACTTCTAGATGACAGAAGCAGCAAAGAAGGCTGTGACTCGACACTGGAAAGGGAGAGACACTCTGAGGGAATATGGGGAGAATGCCACCAAGGTCCCCATGATCTTCTTTTTTCTACGCTGACAGAAGCTGATTTTGAACTGAAAGATCCTAAGAACGGTTCCAGAACTTACGGAAAACAATGGGAATCTGTCCAGAAACCATAACGGGTTTTGGATCAGACAAACAATGAAATATTTCCTCATAATATAAGATCACATTTATAAGATCATGAAGTGAGAGTAGTAAATATCCAAACATCTGTCACAGTGTTTGCCAGGGAATAACAGTAGATACATAACATAGGCTATTCAACTTTACACCAATGCATAATCAAAGTAAGGGTTTTAATGATACCTTCCCACTGAGATAAAAAAGGATAAATGGATTAAGAAAAGGGTAAAATATTGTAGGATCTGACAATAGAAAAAAATATAAACAGAAACAAAGGCAGAGTATCTTAAAATGAGTCATAGGTGATATGCTGAAAGTCTATTTAATATAGTCATTAATTTTTTATAATCATGGGAACATTCATTTCCTATAGAAAATATTTCTTGCTATCTTATGTTTTATCCCACCAAGTCAGGGCTTACAGCAAAAAAAGAAAAAGTGTGTTATCACATTCTCTCAGAGACTTTGAAAGCTTCATTGGATAAGTGACATTGGTTTATATCCTTCCTTTTCCTCTTTGCTGTTCTGTTTTACTTGCATAGTCCCAAAATCAACAGTAAATGATTCAAAATGTCTACTTCATCATGGAACAGTTTTTAATATTGTTGGTACAATTCTACAATAGGCAGTAAGGGTGCAAACTATGAGAACTAGATGACCTAACTGATCTTTTTATATCGAGAATATATGTGCACGTTGGTGACGCTTAGGCACGCTGATGATCCAGGCCATATTAGTCCTTGAAATTATCTTCTTTTTCAGAACACTTATATCAAAGCAACATTAACCATAATATCTGACTTAATCCAAAGTCTAGTAACATTAATGGCAGTGTCTCCTTGAATCAGATCATTAGTTTCCAGGGCACAGAAAAGAACCCTGGGTATTCTTCCCATTGCCAGCATGTTCACAGTCAACAATTTCCTTCTTAAGAGTCCCTTAAGCTCTCTTCTGTCCCAGTCCTCTCAGTTTCTTTTCAGATTTAAAAAACAGGATTTAAGAGAAAGTCTCTGCTTATTTCCATGCACTAGCAGCATGATAGTAATCTACACAAAAAGAAACCATAACATTTAAGGAATAAAGCAATGATGCCAGAGATGTGTTTGCTACTATATTCACCGTTAAAAAAACACCACACTTACTGGGTTTTTGACTTTTAAATGACATGCCTCAGTAAGGGTCCCCCAAGTGTGAGGACAGGTTGACAGAAGTAGAGAATAATCATTTGCAAGAACAATCTTTGAAACAAGGTACTGCAGTCAATTGAATAATGAAACACCAGCAGCTCCACAGGCAATATTTTTCACTTCTATAAAGAACAAAGTTATAGGACTTTTTTCATTTAGAGGGCTCAAAAAAAAAAAAAAAGGAATAGATGCCACCTTTGCTTAGGCTCTAAATATTTTCTTCTTACCCACCTCACCTTTCTGCTAACTCCTTTCAACGCTCCCTTTTATGAGAATGTTCTATATCAATGCAATTTGATGATAACCTCCTTCATTTCCTCACTGCCTTAAAAATGTTCCCCAGATAGACACAGCAATCAGATTAGGAAGCTATCCAGTTGCCCAAAGCTTTCTTTTTCACTTAGAGCATACCTACCTACGTATCCACTACCTGAGATGACAATCACTCCGATGAATCGGAGTGAGCGCACACATTAAATAGCAACCATCAAATAGATCCATCCCTTTTTATGCTACTAGACTTGTTACCAAGATACTTTAGCTTGTTCACTAGTCCATGACTTCTCCCATTGCCCACTTGCTATACAGCAAGGGAGTTTCCTTTGCCTAGCTCACTTTTCATAAGCCCATTTCAATATAAAGTCTGCCTACGTGGCAAACAAAAGCCATCTGTCAAAGGGAAGAGCCGACTTTGCTAGCAGAGATTTCAGTCCCACATATTGGGCACTGCAGTGATCCCGTTGTGCTACCTGTGTCTTTAGTGAAAGCAGGTAGGAAATTTGGATAAAAAAAAATAAAAATCTGACTGGTAACTTCACTCCCTAGGCAGCTTCCCCAGCCTTTTAAAAGAGAATCCAATCCAACAGTGCTTCTTCTGTACTTTGGATTCATGATGACAATAAGGAGACATAATAGCAAGGTGGGAATTGGGTAGCACTAAAGAGGAACTCCTTGAAGGGCTGTGATAAATGGGAAAGATCTAGCAAAAGAAGGTATACCTAGAAGTCCTGTTGCTTTTGTGAACTCTGTGGCAAATTGCTAGAGTATTACAGCTGCAGACCCAAGTTTCAGATTGCATTTCCCTCCCCCAAAATTGCTATGTAGGAGGCTCTTCAATAGACTGAAGTCCTACATGACATGTAAGGCTCGTGGCTTCCGAGACTACTTTGGATCCCTTTTAATATTATTGTGATACTATCACTGGGAATATTTCCAAAGAAGCAATTATAAATCTTCTTAGAATTCTACAGTTCTTAAGATGACATAAAGTCACAAAGAAACACAGTGATCATCCAGGTCCAAACTACTACATAACAAACGCCAAATATTTTTCCTCAGTAATTCCTCCTTCTAGTTCAATGACTTTAGCTGCGTGCCAAGAATAAGAAGATATTTTTTCCTCATTGAAATAGCCTACTTAGGGACTTAATTTCAGCAAGGAGCGTAAAATTATTAGATCAGAATCCTCATGTGATGGAAACCCTAAATATGGAGCAGAGCCAGTGTCAGAGTAGTTACCCCAGCAACTGCTAAAATATTAACACCTTGCTTCTTCCCACTCGCTGGAAGATGAGAATTACCTACCTCAGCCCAGAGGGGCTTTCCATGGTGCGGGGCTTCAGGTAATGGCCCACAGTAACTCAAAAGTAGTCCATATGATAATTTCATCATGTAGCATCTTTTAACAACAAACCAATACTACATTAAGCTGCTAATATAACTATACCAATAGAGGAAGTAACAAACAGAGCCCATAGTGAATGACGTTTATTATTATTTCTTCCTAAACAGCATGCCAAAACCTAACTTTTACCCACTCTGAAGATCAGAAAATAGAAACTGAGGGTCTGGTAGAAAAATCTGCTTGGAAGAGAGCCATTAGAACACAAATGGGATAATACTTGCTGAAATAAAGATATGACCAGTGAGTTTTCAACATAGTAGCTTTTTCTCAGAAAAGGTAGTTTTACCAAGAATAAAATGTCTCAGGACTATGTATTTCTGTTTAAACCTCATTTCAGTGATGCCAGAAGAAATAAATGGTGTTTTGACCTGCATAAGAGTTACATAATGCCAAAGTATTTCATATTTTAAATCAAAATACAGTACTTCAGTAATGAGAAAATGCAAAATTTAGACTATTCCAGAGATTTGTTTGTTTTGGCAGTAATGTTCCATAGTAATTTTTACTGGGAAAAATTCAAAACAGAGTTTTCTTGAAGTGCTTTCCTTTCCCTTAGAATACCAGTTCCACTTCCCAGCCAGTGCTAATCCAATCCATTTAATTGAATTTTTTTTTTTCCACTTGATCTCAGAAATCCCAACCCAGGTGCTCTAAATTTCACTGTCTCCTAGGGGTGCCATCTCTGATTGTAACCCTGAAAAGAAATGTGCATTACTTCAGTTAATTCATTAAGCAGGGAAAGGCTCCTCAGCTTGTGTCATCACGGTCAGCAAAACAAGCCTCGGTTATAAGCCTCACAGATAGAGGTGTGTACATTTAGAACACATCTGAATTGCTTTTCATGTTTGCTACACAGTTCTCAAGCATATTTACTTCTGATTTTCAAAAGCTGCCACCCCATTCCTCTAAAGATATCAGGACTTTTATAATCAGCTTAGTAAATACACCTTACACCTCAGACGAGGGTGTTGCAAATATATTTTATTAAAGTTTTTGTTGTATGTGGTTGTGTGGGGTTTTTTAAACCTGTTTGTAAATGAGGCATGCTGATAAGTCTTCCCATCATTTAGACACTGTTATATGACTGTAACTTATTCCCAAAAACTAGGGTTTTCAAACACTGGCTGCATTGGTTTCTACTTGATGTGGTCACATGGGTAAAAAAAAAAGCTAGATACAGATCAGTCTGCTTTTAATAGGCAACTCTAGCATGCACAGGTATAGTTTTAATCCTATAGGGCTGTATCTGCCCCAGGAGAGAGATGTTCTGCTGATATAGCTGAACTGGCACAACTTTTGTTGTATGGGCAAAGCATTAAATGAAAGTAGAATTAGACCAAGAATGAACACTTCTGAAAAAGTCCACTTATCACTCTTAAGGTGGGAGCCCAAACAATAGCACTCAGAAAGTTAATACAAGGTAACAATAGAAAGTGGCAGCACACATCACCCAGCCTTCATTGCGGTACAGAGAAAAGCGTATAATCAAATGAAAAGCAGCACAATGCACATGCAATCACACACCTCTTACAACAGCAGGAGAATTACTCCATCCCTCCCACCACCGCACAGTTGTGGAAATGGTAGGCTCACCTCCTTCCTACAAGAGTTCACCTGACCTCTGATGTCCTGTGTATTTTTATTAAGAAGTGATGCATCTGAGTATCATCTTTGACACCATTTCACTAATTTGATACAAACGATGACACCTGGGTGCCACATCCAAAAGTCAGCTTGATTTCCCTCAACCCTTAATTGTCATGCAGCATATAATGCACCTTGCTCTGATATTCCTGGCAGGAAACAACAGTATTAGCTATGAGACCTGTAGGCTTCTGCCAAATTCACAAATACTGGCAGCAAAACCTACGGAAGGGGCAGACAGGGCTGGGAAAATGAGGAGTAATTTAATGCAAGTGTTCTGTAGTGCTCCCCAGGCTCCATGATTAGGGATGTCAAAAAATTTAAGTGCTCCTTCTGGTTAATATTATGGAGAACTGATTATTACTCGCTATATATAAGGTTTTCTAAAATGACTGTATTTTTCATAAGTAAGTCTCTCATTATTTTGTTCGCTAAAGTGTATTTTGCATTGTGCTCAATAATTTCCCCCCCCAAAGTGAAAGTTAATTGTTAAGTTCTGATTTTAACCATGATTTCTTTTTACTTAACTTATTTTTACTCCCTGGTGAAGCAGATAATGGTATATGTTTTAAAAAAAAAAAAAAACGAGAAGAAAAAAAAACAGAAATACATTTGCTAATGCAGGTAGGCATAACTTATTTTGAAGGCTAGATTGTTTCAAACACATACCATCTAATTTTCTCAGAGAAATGATTAAAAAGCCCATTTAGAGATTGCTTCTGAAGGTGAAAGTACCCATGCATACAAGGTGAATGGAAGTTATATTTATATATTTGCCTATAATTCCAAATGTTGAAGAGTATATACAGGTCACTTTGATTCATTGAGCTGGATACACCTTACAGTCACGTTTATGTAACAGAAATAGTCTTGATTAATCCAGAAATTTTCAGTAATTAACAGCTGTGCTCTCCTGCACAGCTGAATAGTTCATTAGAGAATTTAACCTAACTGCAATGTCTAACGAAGAATAAAATATATAAAGAACTGTAAATGAGATAAGCATAGTCAGCAGTCACCTGTTAAAACAAATGCAGCAGACTCTTAGTTACGATTTTTTTTTTTTTTTTCCCCCTTCAAGAGGGGCTGAAGGGAGAGTTTGTTTCTTGATTCAATATAGAAAAAAACTGCTAGTGAAAATTCCTCATCTATTTGATTTATAAGCATTTTAGTCCTAATGAGTGAAGACTTACGTGGTAGCATCCAAGAGCTAATTCTCTACAGCAATAATGATCTGCTACCTTCAAAAACAAAGATTGTCATGGAAATACAGCCTGAAGTTCCTCAGAAAGGTCTTTGGTTTGATTTAATTTTGATAATCAAGCTGTGTTTCAGGAACATGGCTTCTGCCAAACACTAAATAGAGATCAGTCACACACAGTGGTAAAGTGATGCAACTGTACAGATAAACCATTGCAGTAAAACTCTGAAAAGATCCAGTATGAAATGGTGGGGATACTTCCTGCAAAGTACTACTGTTTTCCAGTACTTAATCTTTGTACATGCTAAATCTCAGCATTGAACTAGTGTCAAGCATCAGATTGATATTCCATTATCCATCAGTTGTCCACAAATTCACATCCAAGAATGTGATTTACCCGTTGTTAGTCTTCTGATCCATAGAGAGGTTTCTTTAAGATATTAATATAATTCTGACCTATTTTAGGGTTGTACCTCAGGTAAAGGTTAACTACACTCCAAAAAATACCTAGTCTTCTTCACTATTAAAATAGCCAAGAGAACTAGGTCAGATACAGACATACACAGTCAAAGTCTAAAATAAGATGAGATGTATGTAATGGAGCACACAAAGAAGGGTCATTTATAAGAATCTGGTTATCTTTCTTTCTTCCTACATGCACGAATATGCTTAGTCTGATCCAACTGCTCCTGTAGTTGATGAAAAGCTACCTTCTTTTATTGCAGGGAAATCTGATACCTCAGTTCCTATTACAGCCACGAAACTATCTTAAACTGCTTTTAAACAGTATATACTTGTATCCTTCCTTATTTACTGAAAACAGTCATAATGAAACTCAACTGGTGTCTTAAATGTTTTATTTCTAACAACAACATCATCAAGATAAAGTCTCTGCTGGAAAGCTGATGGAATGAAAGTGTTCATTAATCACTAGCACATAAGTGCATAGGAGATGCAAGTCTATATTTTGGTTGAGAAAGAGGTAATTTACAGTTGCCCACACTCCTCAGAATCGATCCGAATTCTGTAAGAGATGCATAGCAAATCAGTCCATAGTCAAATGTTCTCTAATAAGATTAAAAGGTGTTGTATTTGGTTGTGTTGGCTTTTTTTGTTTGTTTTTGTTTGTTTGTTTTTTTAAAGTCAGTCCACAGGCAATGGGAGGTTTGCTTATTACCCAAAGTCTAGAACTGAATGTGAAATTAAGGATAAGTCATTTGCCACGTAAAGATAGTGTCTATTATTGGAATCTGAAGTACAGTTAATTAGGCACTTACTCCAAGTGATTTATCCTACCCCTGTATCAACTGGTGTTGCAAATGCCTGCTGTGGACACCAGGTGTATCACACTCTGCTTTACATATTAATCTGATTCTAGAACTATGCATTAAACACTGTTTTGAAGATTAACTAAAATTCTACAGAATTTCATAGTTCCTAAGATTTCCAGCCAAAGCAACTAATAGCCACAGATACACCCAAACTGAAGACTGTTACTATACACCACAGAAAAGTGTGCAACCAAAGAATAAACACAGTCAACTACCTACAGAGTTCTGCACTTTTTGTTCCCATGTTATTTTCATCATGTTTGTTTGTTTTCAAGCCTGCAACAGTCACACATACAGGTTTGGCAAAACACAGAAGCCCTTCCTCAGTGCATTTTGCTGATTAAGGTTTGGTGTAAGAATACACTTGAATACTTTGGCTTACACCCCCGGTCTAAGTGGGACCTACGGAGGAACTGGCTCCCTCTCTACTCCAAACAAAACAATGAAACTTCCAGATTCTTGACTGCCCTATTGCTGCGTTGTTTCCTTATGAGTTCAAAAGTAGTTCATAATTAAAGCAGAAAGCCATTTACTGCAAGAGCCTACTTGAATTTTTTTTCCCACGCTGTTTTTAATCAAACTGAAAATGTGTCCATCATTTGTGGAAATCTGAGAATTTACTCACTTGCTGATGATTAAGCAGCAAAGAACAACATGAAAAAAAGTTCATATGTGGAGCATCTTCTGTAGCTGAATGTTCCTCCTTGCATCAGAAACCCGGAAAGCAATTCCGTTTCAATGAGTCCACTCGCTGCTGACGCACGTGCTAAGCTGGCAGAATCCGCAAAGCTGCCTGCGTTCTGTTGTCCTCTTAGCCGTGTGCCAGTGGCTCTTGCCTGTGACCCCAGAAGCTTTCAACAAATAAGGAATCCCAAGGGCCAAAGAGAAGAGAAAGGGGGAAGGGGTTTTCTTTATTCTCCATGCAGCGCTTTGCTTCACTCAATGACAGAGAGGGCTCATTCCACACAGGTGTCGAATATGCAGTGGTTATTTATTTGCACAAGTGACTCTTGGTGAATTACATATCTACTGTTACAGAATTTCCTGAGGTTACATGCAATCACGTAACTAGATGGGGGGTGGGGATGGGACACCCCATCAAATCTTGAACGCTCACAGACTGTGTCTCTTGTATGTACTACCCAGCTGCCTAAGCTTAGGCTTGCTTAACTAGGAGGTGCTGCAGTAGAGGTGCTACAACAGTTCCCAGCAAGGACCACTATGCTTCAGGACAATATTGGTGGGTGCTGGGCTTGAGTAACACAAGCACTACCATTTCTGACACACACCAGCGTAGGTTCCCAGCTGGAAAGGCTCTGCAGAAGTCATTGATTTTTATGGCTTCAAACCATCACTTAACCTGACTTTGTATCTCTCTTCTATGCCAACAATAAGCTGTAGTTTTGTACGTTTGGATACTCATCCGCTCAATAAAAGAGGAAAGATAAGAAAGGGTAACATGAAATTTTGACAAATGTCTGGCAGTTGTTGCAGTACTAAGCTGCAATGCAGAAGATACAATTGAAAAGATTAAAATTAAATAAAGATTAATAAAAATAATAAATGAAAATACATAGAAATTAGCTTTTTTCTATGGTGTTTCTCTGCTCCAGAGCTGATGTCAAAGGGCAAAACCAAAATAAAGAAAAATCAATGCATGACACCCAGAGCACCTACACTTCATTCTGCTGGATTTACAAACATGCATTATTCTGGCTTAGGACCCAAAAGAACATAACTTTTTCTTCCTTAGCAGTAAAGTTGTTTGGAACGTTGTTTTGCATTTTATTTTTGCTTCATCAATTTCCCAGCCCTCAGGGGACTCACCTGAATTGCATGAGCGTGGAAAATGAGTTAGCCACCCTGCAATGTCCACGCTCCATATTCCTCCAACCATTTTTGACTGGTGTCTGAATAAGTCCATTCAAGAGAAGAATATTCAGGTAAAACACCATAAACATCTCTAAGTATAACAAACCCCTGCAAAACTGTCAGTATGTCTAAACAGACATACTCTCCTCTACATAAAAATATATATAAACACTCAGATTTGGTCAGTTTTCATATCTGGACCACATAAAGTAATAAGGTTGCTTTGCATCTTTTACACTAGTTCAGGCAATTAGAAAGCAAAGTCAGATCTTTACAGAAGTTGATCAAAACAGAACATTGATTTCTGAACCAAACCAAGCAGTCAAAACACACGGTCTTTGCTCAGCTGCCAAAACCACAACATCCAGATTTGTGTCCAAATAGAACCTATCATAATGTAATCATTAATCAGTCTGATTTAGAATAATGTTTGCAACAACTGATTACTGCTGCACATAACCATTTATCCTTTAAAATCTGAAAATGTTTCCCCTACCATTCAAGACAATGCAACTAATTCTGCCAGTATGCAAGGGCTGGGCAGAAATGCCAGTGACTCATCTCGAAAGGATGGAGTCCTGCCTAAAATAAATAGTGCATACTTTCAGTATATTCAAAGGCTAAAAGCCACCATTCCTCTGGAAACACTCATGATAAGCATGTGTACCCAGTTACATTGTCACTTGTGACTTTAAACATCACTGCTCCTGAATCATGTGCTGCAAGTATACAGTTTTGTTGCTCTGATTATTAGATCAAATTTCTGTATGTTGAAGTTTGAGATTAAAAGAGAAACAACTTCATACCACACAATAGCAGGAACTATGAAAATAGCTGTCGTGCATGTAAAACAGAGTTAGAATTGCACTTGGTGAGTATCATTAGAAATAAGAATTAATCAGACTTGGTAAAATTTGATTCAAGACAGATTTTTATTTATTCTTTCACAATTTATACAAATAAACTGTTGCTATTCAGGTTCAGCCATCACTGGGAGGTTCCCACTTGGGGATGTCCCATTTGATATGGGAAAAATATAGCCCTGACAAATCCAGATTGACCATCTGAACTGGCAGGAGAAGGGGAAGAAAGCAGCAGAACAGAAAGGGGGAACTAAAGTTTTTTTTTTTTGCTGTGAGAGTGCCTACTCCAGATACAGGTAGAGTTGGGGGCAGGCATAGGCAACAGCTCAGCGCGCGCAGCAGGGCACCAGCACTAACACAACGGCAAGTGGCACGCGCTTGGTCCCTGGGAGCATCTTTGCACATCTATCTCAGGACTGTCACACCAGCAGGCAGCGGGGCTGCCAGCAGCAGAGGCTGATCTCCTCGCAGTTTGTTCCCACCATGTTGAGAGATGAGGGTGGCGAAGAGGTACAAGGCAGAACAGAAGTCCAAAGGACTGCAAGAAGTTCAAACCTGGGGTAACAGGACAATGTTTGTATACAGCTGCTCGTTCACTACAGCCTTTTCCTGAAACAAGCATCCTGCCTAAAAGAAGATACGTAAATAGATAATGAGTGAAGGAAAGATGTTAGAAAGAAACAGAATTAATTCGTGTTTGGAAAGAAGCAGCTGTGCCCATCTGATCTTCTTGCTTCTCCAGAGCATTAGGAACAGGGGACCCTTCTCTTGCGCTGCTGATTGCTAAACAGTTCATTAAAAGAGAGTTTCAAGTAATTCTTTAACTGGGCATAATTCCACCTAATTGAAAACTGAACATTTCACTGTTGGCATCGCTGAAGATCTGAGCCAAACTACTTCCATGTGAACAAATTGTTTTATCTGCCTTAACGTACAGCCTGGCATGTAAGTGGCAACACAGAAGTGATGTCAGAAGACATCATAACAAAGTGACTACGCAGCACTGCTCAGCATCCGCAGCGTCCCTATTTGCCTCTAGAATTAGATGCGCTTTTCTCCAGACTTGTCTAACCACTTGATTTGTGTTTTGGCACTCAGAAACAGTAAATGAAAACCTTTCCCCACTGATTTTAAATAATGCTGATATTGCAATAGGAGACAATGAAGCCAACATTCAACATTAATAGTGGAATCCATTCCTCATTACTGCAGGCTGGTTTCAAAGGAGAATAGAATATTTTCATCAAAACGGTCTCATTACTTCGTTTAAGTGCTGCATCTTCCATAGGGATCCAGAGTTACTTATGCTTTTGCATAAAATATCCAGTTATTTATACTTTTACATTCAGTATAACAAATGCAAAATGAAGATGTGAGAGGGTCTCTGCCACGGGGAGGTTGTAGCATAGCTCTGTCTGAAGGTTTTAGCTGGGGACCGGGGGTGTTCATTTTTATTAGGAAAAAAAACCTAAACCACAACACATTGAGGATCATGTGGTGGTTCCTTCCACAGAAATGCCAAGAGGTCCTTTTCATATACTAACAGGGGACCTCAGCTCCAAAATACCTATATCCACACCACAGTGTCCTGGCTTGAGCAACACAGGACTAACTTCTCTTCTAATGCCTGGGAAAACTGTACATTTAGAAGACTCTAGTGTCTGAATTTGTGAAAATATTTACTTTATAGACAGCCATGGTATGTGGGTTTCAAGGTCACAGTGGTTTTGAGCTCGCCAGGTACAGGGACAAAGAGAAGCAAGACCCCGGCACTTGACCCAGGCTGGCCATCAGGATTACTTCATACCATGAACATCACATTCAATATAAATTAAGAAGTTTGATGTGAATTTCTGTCTTCTATGATGGCTTTGATCCTGAGAACTTCTTGCCCTGGTGCCGGACCCCTGAGGCCTTCCCTTCCTCCCAAAGCCATAGTGCTCACAGAGTCCAAACATTTGCTGTCTCCTGCTGGGAGTGCACAGTTTCTAGTGACAGAAATGGCCAAGTATAATCCTTGTATATTTTAGATTGGTATCAGGATCAATATCGGTTCTTTAGCGTTATTAATGTTAATTATCTAGTCTTATTCTATTAAATCTGTTTATATTTCAACCCTTGGGTTTCCTTGTTTTTTCCACAATTTCCCTTCCTGGGTCATCAAGAGATAGAGTAATTGTCTAAACGACAATAAATTGTTGTGGGTTTCTCAAGCCATAACACACAGCAACAAAATCAGCGGAGATCCTTATCATCAGTCTCTGCAAGGACCCCATGAGAAAACTCCCAATGCAACTGGTTATGAGCAATTAACTTGGAAAACCCTCTAAGGAGGTGTTCTCATTGCTCAGCATCACATTTAGCA
>NW_009649588.1:151389-184217 GCF_000708025.1 Charadrius vociferus
CCAATAATTAAATAATTATTTTAAAAGCTCAAGAGCCTTCCTTCCTCTTACTTCAGAAAAAGACCACCTTCTACCAAAACAAATCCCAATACAGAAAGGGAAGCAAATGACTGTCAAAGACGTCACACAGAACAGAGCTAATGAGAAACAGATAAAAATCAAATTTTCTTGTAGGTCTAAAGGTAGATTTAATAAGCACAAGAACACCTTCACTGAGTAAATTCCCACCAGGCGGGCAGCGTGGCAGGCTGAAGAGCTGCTTATGAGACACATGCATGTAGCTGGGACTTGACGGAAGTTTATTTATATTTATTGGCTGGGGGGGTGGTTGCTACATTGCTTTTGCAATTTCCTGCTGCTAAATTCTTTAACAAAAAGCTAACACACCATTACCATTGTACCTTCCTATTCAATTGATTACCTAGTTACAAGTAGGAATGCTACATGGTTGAGAAACGGTAAAAGGAAGAGGTGGGTCTGCGAATGAAAGACCATACAGGCTGAGAGAGTTGGGGTTGTTCAGCCTGGAGAAGAGGCGGCTCTGAGGAGACCTTATAGCAGCCTTTCAGTACTTACAGGGGACCTACAGGAAAGATGGGGACAAACTTTTTAGCAGGATCTGTTGCAATAGGACAAGAGGTAATGTTTTTAAACTGAAAGAAGATAGATTTATACTAAATATAAAGAAGAGATTTTTCGTGGTGAAACACTGGCACAGGTTTCCCAGAGAGGTGGTGGATGCACCATCCCTGGAAACATTCAAGGTCAAGTTGGACACAGTCTGAGCAACCTGATCTAGTTGAAGATATCCCTGCTCATTGCATGAGACTTGAACTAGATGACCTTTAAAGGTCCCTTCCAACCCAAACTATTCTATGATACATAAGTACAAGAGGATTCTGATATTTAGATGGAACATACACATGCTGCATTTCAATATTTATCAGTAGTAAAAAAATTAAGAATTAAAAATTAATAAAAAAAGATTCAGCTATATAAAAGTCTAATTATCTTCTTAAGCAAATTATGAGATATTAAAAAGGGTTACTGGAATACCTTTGAAGCTGTGTCAGGAATAAGAAATAGCATAAGCCCTTCAGTATCACTCTGGTTAATTAAACACAAAAAAAATTTAATACTTTTAGTTAGGCAAGGAAGAGCCTTCCTTCAAGAGCACACAAAACACCAAGCTAAAATAATTCTCTTCATATAGATCATCATGAAGGGTTATATGTTGCCCCAAAACTCTTCCCAAGCAACTAAAGCGAGGCGGCAAAGATGAAATTAGATACAGAATTTGTTCCTGCAGTGTAGTCATTTGCTCAGTTACCAGCTTGGCAGCAACACCTCTATGCCACCAACAGCTATCAGTGCTCCTTTGTTTTAAGCAGAACAAACATCCAAGGAGACATGCTCCTGCCCTCAGGAGTTTAAAGTCCGGAGACATGAGAGACAGAAGAATGACAGGATCACAACTAAGAGCTCTTCCCCCTCCAAACATCTCCTTTGCAAGTCTGCAAAAGTTCAGAAGGCCTAAGCAATTTTATATTACAAAAAAAGTAAACAAAGAACTGCAATTTAAGTAAGCTCATAATAAAACCAGAACACAGCTATATTGCACCTACAACTTCATCATGGATCCATATTGGTCATTAACTCTGTCAGTGTTCAAACACCTGTGACAGCTTAGACATTCCTGCAGTTAGTTTCAAAGCTGGTACAGTCTAAAGAGCATTTTAAATCATTCTTTCATATCACATTTCCTAACTCAATGGCACAGGTAAAAAGAAACTATCTGTCTGTGTCTTTTTTGTATAACCTCATTTGCATGCCATTAATACAATTAATATTACATAGGAATTTATACCAAAGTATTTTCAAGTCTTCTAGCTAGCAACAGTCCAATTTGTAGACTGCAAGATAATTTAAAATATGAGAGAATCTGAGGTCACTTCAGAAGCCAGCTAAATCAGGGAAAAAAACCCTCATGTTTGTTGTGAAATGACAGGGCATTTGAATCCTAACAAGATTATACCAACAGCTAGTTATGTTTTTTTCTGAATACAAGAAACAAATATTTCAAGTAACCATTATAACACTAATGGAAAAAGACACTATTGAGAATGAAACAGGTTTTTAGCTGATGTTTCTACTTTAGGTAGTATCACACATTAAAAGGCAATTAAAGTAGTGATAACATTGTTGGGATTTTTGTTTTTGCAATGACACACTTTGCTTCAGAAGCAAATCCAGTAAGTCGCCTTTGAAATTGTTCATAACAGTTACTTAAAACTACAGAAACTTAAACAGTTTCACTAACGTAACTTATTTTTTGACATCTAGAGGGAACCCTTATTTTCTGCACTCACACAAGGAGATTGATGCTAGCCTCTGATTAATTCAGAGCATCAGGTTCTCACCCATGCTTGTTAAACGTGCTGCTACAGACACTGGAAAGCAACTCCCCGCAAACATATGCTATCCCTTTCCCTGTGATAGTTATGTTGATTTAGCAACAAATATGGTGCAAATTTATTGCCTGGGCCCTATATACCTACAGTACATAGTGGGAATGCACTGTGATATATCCTGCAGTCCCGGTCTCCTCAGTCCTTACCAGGTCTCTTGGAGTGCACAACTCCCATCCAACTCGTGCCCAAACACCCTTAAGGAGGAATCCCAAACACAGAGGGACACATGGAACAGGATGAAGCCAGGTCCCCTCTGGGAGCACAGCTGCAGAGCAACACCAGGTGACTGTACATGCCATAGGACAGAGGCTTAACCGTAATTCAGTTTGTTGCATGTTTCAGACATTTATTTGGTACTTGCAGACTGTCATCTGCAGTTAACATGCAGTCATCTCCTAGTACTCAACAGGCCACTCACAGGTTGGCTTTCAACTGTCATTGCATTTAGTCCAACAAGACTAAAAAAAAAATCAAAGCTTGCCATTCAACTTCACTTTTCTCTTTATAGCCCCACCACCAAGATGCTAAAAAAAAAAAATCCAGATGTCACCAGCATACTGAACCATTGCCTATGAATAATTAGTGAATTTAATTCCTATTTTCCATCTCTGCACTCCTTAACTTACAGTTACACTGAAAGCTGCTTTCAGAACGATCATCTCATTCCATTTGAGCACTATGGTTTTAGCCCGTTCAATAACACAAATGGCCCATGACGGGTAGCAGGCATCAACCTAGGAAAGAGCTTCTGCTGTGCAGCTGCTTACTCTCAGCAACAGGGAAGACATCTCACCAGAACAGAACTGAGACTTCCAGCTGATGTTGCAGTCAGTGATGCCATGATGAGACTTTAAATCAACCTCCCTCCCTCCACTATTAGTTATTTGTAGAAATTTACTTTTTTCCTAATCACTTTCAGAGACTAAATATTCCTTTCTTATTTCCTACAACTATACTCACTTTGGGGAGGGTTTCAGGATTTTGATGATCACACATCATCTTTTTTAATGTAAAAAATATTAACCAGCAATAAGTAAGAGGAAAACAGCTAAAATTTTGCCATCATAAACAACTTGCTCAAGGACATGCACCCAGATAACTTGCAGAAGTATCAGCCACCACATAGAACTGGAGACATGGCACAGAATGAACAAGTTCACAGCTACACAGGAACCATTAACATTTCATGTGGAAGGGTGAAAAAATGGTGTGCCTGAAGCAGTGTTAGCATTAGCCAATGGCAAATGCATTGCAGAGATGTGAAAATTTCACAAGCCATTGCACTACAAGTGGCTTTTTAAAAATGACTATTCTACTGAGAGAATTGCTCAGCTCAGTGAAATTGCCAAAAAGTTCTACTCTAAGAAATAAAGTCATATTACTTTCTAGATCACGTTTAAATTGCTGTAAAGTGAATAACCTACTAAGGGAGAAAGAACAGTATTCTGGTCTTAGAGAAACCTGCTGTCAAGTGAAACACCACCTGTGTTACAGCGATAAACCGTTAAGAAGACAGAACATCTCTGCTTGCTGTTTAACCTGACAAATTAATTGAGAAGGTCTATAGCGGACATACCAACACCGCATGAGTCAGACCGGTTGCTTTATCAGTAATGCTACATCCCTCTCATATCAGCTATTTCCAATTGTGGAAGGGGAGAGTCAGCTGAACTGTTTTACTAGGATCCAGACCACTGCCTGCACTACCAACATTTCAATAAGCCTGGAAGAGATTAACCGGGCGGATGAAATAAGCACGGGCAGGTTCTGTAACTTTCAGAGATAGCAGAGTTACCGGAGGGGCTTACAACTCAGGGCATGGCATCACTGCAGGAGAGTCAGGAGTAAGAGCTGAACGGTTGGCAGCCCCAACTCCCGAGCTGGAATCAGTTTTGGGCCATTACAAAGTCTCATTTGGAGTCTATTAAAGAACCTCTCAAAATCACATTCACCACTGATATACATTTTAGCCTTCATAGTTAGCCCAGCTACTTAAAAATGGCATGCATTAAGGAATCATATTTTAGGTGAATAAAGTTAAATCCAGTGCCAAAAGAGACAGAAAAAGAGCAATTTCCCTTTTATGAACAGTAGATAACATTTAGAGGCAATCAATTTAACTCTACTGAGCCCTCAAAATCTTGCCCGAGTAACTGTGTTTGGGATAGGAAGTGTCCTTCTGATGAATAAACTAAATTAAAAAAATCTGATATCCAAAGAAGTTATGTTCATTCTTTTTTCCCCACCCCCCTCCCCCCCACACACACACTGTTTGGACTTAAAGGTAATTAGAGTTCATCTTCCTGACTTTTTCATTAGGACTTTTTCCCCAAAAGCCCTTTTTGTTGTCCTGACTTTGTTTATGCTAATGACACCATGGCTTTGTCCAAAGTACATAATGTCAGAATAGCGTATAAAAAGGTCTTTGGACAACAGAGTTGAGTGCTTAGTAAAGAAGGATGATGTGTGCAGCTGAAGTACTAGAGAAATAGACATTTGAAAGGAGGCAGAGTTGACGGCCAGTGTCCCTGTAGTTGCTTACATAGCCTAAGGCCAAGATATCACATTGTCCCATCCATCAGCCTCCCAAAGAAGTATTTTTTTTAAGTCATTTATTTTAAACATAAAATCTACTATAAATAAATGTTTTGAAGTAGCAACACTGTGTTAGACTGTGTCCAGGTACAGAAGAATAATTAAGACTAACATCTGAGATAGAGCTGAAGGAGAATTTCTCTAAATGTGAATCAATTACAACAACTGCAAGATGAAATAAGTATTTCATCATCTTGATTTCCTTTTCCTGAATGTTAGGATGACCTATATATGAACGTGTCCAGCAAAGTGGGTACTGTGTCCTTGGGGGACATTTTGCCTCTATCCCAGATCTTTGAGATTACATTTAGCACTCCAGAATAGCTCACGAAGGCATGCTCTACTGACTACAAACTGCAAGGCATTCGCTCTTCATTAGCAATGTGATCCTCTCCAGATAGTCAGAAGGGACTATGTTAGTGCACATAGCAATGATCATTTCAGCTAATTAATTTTAGCCGAGATGCTCAAGCTGACAATTTCTAAAGTTGTGCATCTGTGAATTGGGATGTGCTTCCCCAGCAGAGATTCATTTATTCTGAGAAGGCTTGCCCCAAAGAGTTAGTTTGTTGCCGCCCTTCCACTAGTGATGATAAGAATCTTAGGGCATTAAGGTATCACACATCACCCATCGCTAGACCCACGGTTACGTTCTCATGGTTAATCCCTTGCAATGCAGCTACTCTCACCTCCTTACCAAACCTATTAACAGCATGCCTGCAGCCATTCTGCATCAAGGATGTTTTCTCAGCTGAAGATCAGCCTGCTTAGATGGGATAATTTAAAACCTCATTCATTATTTTGTGTTTTACTTATCCATGTGAAACACTTCAATCAGCAAATTGAGTTTTGATGGAAAAGAGATGGTTTTTATTCATGCAGAATTGTATATGTTACTGTTCTATCTATTTTTTCCATTGTTCCTGTAAGGGAACTAGGGATAGAAATAAGTAATTTGTGACATTGAAGTTGGGTATAAATTTCATATCTACATAACTGCCACTGAATTGTGGCCAGTTCACTACCAAAGGGAAACATATCTTCCAATACTACAAAGCTCAACCCAATTATTCTTTGTTGGAAGAGCAAGCCAAGCAAGTGCTTCCATAGGAAGTACTTTTCTGACAGCGTTGTTTAGCTGTAAGTTACACTTACTACAAACACTAGTTCTATAAGGCTCCCTCTAGCCACCTTTTGGCTTGCAGAATCTCTGGCTTTACCAGGATTTCTTTGCATGCTGCTATAGGAAGTAACTCACCTCCCACAAAGAGGTCTCACACACAAGTCTTATGAGGAGGCGGCTGAAGGAACTGGAGTTGTTTAGCATGGAGAAAAGGAGGCTGAGGGGAGACCTGATTACTCCCCACGACTACCTGAAAGGATGGTGTAGAGAGGTGAGGGTTGGTGTCTTCTCCCTAGTAACAAGTAATAGGACAAGAGGAAATGACCTCAAGTTGCACCAGGGGAGGTTTAGGATGGATATTAGGAAAAATTTCTTCACAGGCTGCTCAGGGGAGTGGTTGAGTCACCACCACTGGAGGTATTGAAAAGATGTGTAGATGTGGTGCTCAGGGACATGGTTTAGTGGTGAGCTTGGCAGTTAATGGTTGGCCTTGACAATCTTAAAGGTCTTTTCCAACCTAATCGATTCTGGGATTCCCAAAGGCCCTTTTTCCAGTCTTCTTATATTTTATTACTGACTTGGAACATTTTGGGACACATTTATTTTTTTAACTTCTAAGTCTGATATGAAATAATAGAAATGCTATGTTGACTTATGAAGTGGTAATCGAAATGATTACAACTATCTGTCCCGTCTCTGAAATATAAAAATAAAGTATAAATGGTAGGGGTTTTTTAATATTGTGGCTGTTGTAAAAGCCCTGTTCCAGAGCTTTGTTCAACTTCAGTTCTCATCTCAAGCTTAATGCAACTACTCAGCTACTCTGAGGCAGCAATTCAACAAGACACACAAGATGCTGACAGTTAGAGCCTTTCCCAGATTATTAGCAGAAGGCAGAGAAAACTACACACCTAACTATTCAGAATCAGTACAGAATAGGTTAAAGATTAATTCAGTACATAACTCCATTTTTTAATACGTATCCCACCTTCACCATCAATATTTAAATAAAAGGGGTTACTGTACGTGAAGATAATAGATTAAAATACACTGCCCTGTAAAACGATAGCTTTGATCTATAACCATATCTCAGCCTGTTCAAAAACCCACAAGACAAATCAGTAGCTTACAATTTTAAATGACATCCTCTCTACCGAGTAACTTCCTGACCATGACAAAAGATCCACAACCTCAGGTTTATTACAGCTTTATCCAGAAATCATCCTGTAATGCAAAACAGAGACAATTTTTACGCTGCTGGGGCACATTTATATGCCTTATTTGTGCATGGAATAACTGTGATTGCATTTGTAATTTGGGTAATTGTGCATGCACAACTGGCCAGCTGCATGCAGAATCACCCAATTTGCACATGTTGCCTTAATTGCCACTTGAATTATGACATTTTATAGTTATGTGCATGCAAATATGAGCAGAAAAAGACTCATTTGATAAACAAAGCACTTTGCACTGGTTTTCAGTCCTTCCTAATCAGTCAGAGTACTTGAGGCCGTTTCTGCTGACACTTGAAACAGCAGAGGTACCCTGAATTTGGTACTGAAGAAGCTTCTCCTAACCTTACGTAAGCATGGTTAAGTATTGGAAAACAGAGTAATGCAACGCAGAGAGAACTTCAAAGCAAGTCACTTGTCACAGAAGGTAGAGGTAGATCTCTACTGTATCACTTGCAGCCACCCTGGATGCTGAATATTCATTGATAATGAAAGTAAGTATATTTATTCCTTTGTAGTTCTATGAAATTTCATCCACTGGTCTCTAAGTAAAACAAATACAAGAGGCCAAAGCGATGAAGAAGCCCCCAGGCATACCACAGAAGTGAAGTTACTCTAGTTTGCTAAGATTATCTGGTTTGCAGGATGTCAATTATGCTGAAGACTAAACAAGCAGAGCTGGATCTCCCACTTCAGCAAAGTTTGCTACTCAAGAGAAAGATATGAAGAATCTTCAGAGTAACTGAAAACATTATTGATCAGTATTCCAAACTAGATTAACAAATATACTCCAGTGATTATTTCTTATATCAATAGCTGAAAAGCAACCTTAAAGCAATAACAAGGGACCACCTTACAGTCATGCAAGATTAAAGAGTCGGGTTTGGAGATTCTTCCCCTGCAGGACCTGCAGGTAATAACAAATAACAAAACTTCTCTTTATTAGTCATCCATGAACAAGTCATATATATACACCTAAGAAAAGAATATACAAATATGGTTTGGGGCATGTTGCATATGAGAATTTGTCAAGTTTGTTAGGGGAAAAAACCTACAGTTACCTAAACACAGATTTGAGGTAGTCACATTAAGCTTCAGTCTTCTTCCCTTATGTGTCACAAAATATTCCTGTATTCCATTATTATATCCAACATGAATCATACAAACACTCCAGTAGTCACATTCTGAGTATTTGAAAGATTTATGTGAAAGACACACATTGGTTTATTTGATGATGTTAGTTTAAAAGCATAACCTGTCAAGCATCTCAACAGTTTTATAAACCTGCCCCAAATTCTCATTGTCCACATTTCATCTTGCATTCATCTATACTGTGTGATGAGGTTTATCTCCTCAAATACAAAAGTATGACTGGACAGAAGTACCCTGGAGATTACACCATCCTGTCTTTAATAAAGTCACACTTTCTTTTTCATGAAACAGTCATCTTCCCTGCTTAGAAAAAAAGTAAGCCTTCCTGTTTCAGTTTATTGAAAGAAATACAGAAAAAAATAAATCTATCAGCATAGGAAGATGCTCAGCCTTTGGAGCATGGTGTGAAGAAGATGGGGAACTATCTTGTAAAGCAGAAAGATTACAGCAGCAGAGCCATTTTTGGCAAAGGTAGCTCTCATATCAGATGTAGGGAGTGGACACTTGTCTATCTCCATGCTCTGCACTTCTGCTTTATATCAGATTCACAGAGCCCTGTGTAAGAGCAGCTCTGGGTTTTGTCACATCACTAAAAAAAAAAACCACCCCAAACTGCCTGATGGAGCATTAAAAGCTGATTTCCACCATACTGGAAGTGCAAGTACTGAATTTCCTGGACTTTCTGGACTATGTCATGCTCCACATAGATATTCCCATGCCCAATTACTTCAGCTTTGCTAAGATGAAAATTTATCTTCCTCTCCCAAAATTCAAGCTCTGATTTTTTTTTCTATGGATTTTTAGCTTCCATCCCTACATTTGGGATCAGTTTTCTTTATTTTTTTAACTCATCTTCAATAATAAATGACTTTCCAATAAACGGGAATGAATTTATCTAACAAAAAAAAATATGTTTTGAGTATCAGTACAGGTAGGGCAAGAAACAATGCTGGAAACAAGAGCCACATTCTGAATTTAGTTCCAGCCACATCATCTGCTTCTGTAACACACTGTTAACTATGTCTGAAGTTACGAACATCTAGTTGTTTATTCAGATCTTTCTTTTCCACATATGTTAAAATCACTGTGGAATCTGGAAGTCTTCTCAATTTATGAATTTATTCTCATAATACTTCAAAATGGAGCTGGGAAGTAAATTTGACACTTTGTTTAAAAGAGAAGTAAAAAAGGAAAACAATACAGATCTTCACGGCCGGTTCAGGCAGAGAAGTTCATATCAGATGCAATACGTTTCATTTCTGTAACGAGTAACAGTCCAAATAAACTCAGATTGTCAACCCAATAACCTTAAAGTAGACAATTGCCTAAAAAAGCTCTTCAGTCAGCAGCAAGTGATACAAAGGCTGTCTTCACAAAACTAGTCTTCCTCTCATGTGGTTACATCTCTCCTAAATCATTCACATTACATTAACGCTGCTTACCACCATAATTGTAATAGCAAACCTGCACTCCCTTCCACATATGCTTTCCAGGAGAATGTCAGAGGCAGATAATAGATGCTAATTGATAAGCTAGTGAGGTCAGATATATGAAGGCTGTAATTGCTAATTCATGCTTAGTAATGCAAATTGACAACACACTGAGGAAAGAAGGATGAAACTGAGATTTCCTCAATACTTTCAGACATAAACTACACTTTCCACTTCTTTTCTACACTCAAAAAGCAATTAATAGACACTGACAGATTTAAGCAAGTATAAAGATGTTACACAGTATATGAATTTTAAAATAATCATTTTAAAGAGCCATATAGTTTAATCTCATGTGAGACATAATTCTATCTTTATTCCTTATATATTACACACAGGTAGTTGAAGAACAAAGTTTCCAGCTTTGGCAGTCATCTGCGAAAAAATATGGGCTACTCAGCCAAAGACACAGTATTCAGTTCTAAACAAAAAGGTTTTCTTACTCAAAACTTCCCACGGGGGGGGGGGGGGGCGGAAATAAACCAAAATACCATAGACTTGAAATCATCTCATCCAAACTGTGGTTTCTTCTTGTCTCTTGCATTTCTCAGGTTTTGTTTAGCTTTGTCTTAAATACAAGTTTTTTTCCTATTGAGTCATGGTACGTTGATACATTTCATTAGTGTTACTAATAACCATCTGAACAAATAACTTTCTTTACTGTTTGGTAAAGCTAAGGCACAGCAGGGATACAGCAAGTTTCAACCCATGTTAGGGCTGGGTGTGTACCTCTGAAGGTTACAGCTACACTCTCCAGCTTTTTGGATAAAAATACTTAAGTCAGCTGCAGTTCCAGGAATCTTAATAAACTCCTTGTGGCACATGTAAAGTAAAGTTGCCTTCCAGCTTTCAAGAACAAAAAGTCTGCATTTGCATGAGGCATGCCCTTGGAGCTTTGTTTTTAAGCCACAAACTTTGAGGGACAGTAGGTTTCAGTTTCTCTCTTTTCAGGGATTGGAGATTAAAGAAACACCCCACTGAAATATTACAGCCTGCATTCTTTCAGGCAAAATACTGCTGACAGTTTAAGGTGAAATAATTTCTCCTTAAATTCTTCTCTGGACTGAAGCACACAGAACTGCAGTACTTCACACTGTTTTTATAAAGGCTTTTTGTTAAGGAGGATACAAGAGCAGGAATCGCCACAGTATTTTTACCTTTCCCTCCACTCCCCCACCTTCCACATAATCCCATTTCTTAGTTTCATGAATGTCAGTTACTCCAAACATCCCTTGTTTATATATCGCGCAGAAGTAGACATAATCACAGGCCTTCTAGTGTTATACCCTCAGACAACCTTGCCACTGCCTATTTGGCAATTTCATGCTGACAAGAGAGCATCCTAGCTTAGCACAGGCAGGAGCTGATCACCACTGCTCCCACCCACAAAGAAAAAAATCCACCCAAACCACAACACATTTACCTACTTACTCTCCTAGCAAGCTCTAGAAGAAAAAAAAAAAAGTGCTTCTGCTTCATTACTAGCACAGTTTTCATAATGTTTTGCTTCCTTTCTTCCAAGTGTTTGATTTTTATTTTTTTTCTTAAACATACAAATCTTAGTTCAAAATTATAGGCTACATTCTAGATATCCAGGCAGACACGGAGTAAGGGAGCAAGGATTCCTGATAAACAGTCAGATCGAGCTTGCTGAAAACACCACTTGCCGTATTACAGCCTTCTGCTCTGGGGATGAGGTACCCAGTACACACAGTTTCCTCATGTTTTTATATTCAAGCATATCCATAGACAAAGGGAGGACAACAAACCACTATTTATGAAAAAGGAGAAGAATCCAGCAGTACCAAATGGAATTCTTCATCAGTCATGGCAAACAGGTAAAAAAAAATAATAATAGTCTAAACCCCAAAACATCTCAATTACATGTCACAGAACTAAAGCTCCTGTAAACTCCAGGATGCCACTATTCATCTCCCCAATACACCCTTCCATAAGGTGCAGAGACCTCAGCAAATTTTCAACTATTTCAAAGAATTGTAGTGTGAAACAAGAAGGACACCCAATTGAGAAACAACATTTAGATGGGGACAGAACCTTTATTTCTTTGAGTTTTAGTGCTTCTGCGGTGAGGTATCATCCCCACAGTGCACACTGCAGATCTCCAAAACACTCACCTCCTCCGGTGATGTGCATCAGTCCAAGTTAATGTCAGCAGGATGCCAACCACCTTTCTTCTCTGATCTCACGATTTTATATAAAAAAGCACTACAAAAAAAGTTTTTCTACCCTTCAGGGGGTCTTCATTTAAAGCCATAAAATATACATATATATTTTGGAATTATCTATGAGTCAAAAAGGATTTCATCAGTGTACTTTCTGATTTCTATTTTTAGAAAACCACTACAAAGCCTAAGTACATATAAGTTTCCTACTACCACTTTCTGCACTTTGGCTTTCACTGTTAAAACTTACTATGCTGCTATAAATCTGACATCCGCAGGAATAAAAGTTTAAATTAAATATTAGACATTTTACTAACATGATTTATAAATGCACTAATCATTTCCTAAAATAAAGGCTTTATCCTGTATAGAATAGAAGCCACTTTTGATTATTCTGTACAATTGCTGTCCACTAAGTTTGCAATTATTAGCTTTACACATGGTGGGGAGGGGACATGCATGTAACTGTCACTTACAATTTATTACAATGTCCTGAAATTAAGTGGATCAATTTATTTTTAATGGACTCCTGAAAGAATTTTTAAGTACATTCCTTAGAATTATTGTAGTTCACCAACACTTTCTTTCAACATATGATGGATAGTTTCCATTTTAAAATATGGCATTTGTTGTAATATAGTTTAAATTACTTTTCTTCCCGAAGCATGTGTTATTCAGAGTTACCATTATGCAGTAGGAAATTGTACATTATGTTGCTGCTTTATCTCCTTTTATGGCTCATGTTACAGTTGCATCCATTCAGGTACAATTACATTGCAGGAAAATGATTTAACATTTATATTAAGAACAGTCCTATTCAGCAAATTTATTTTAGTTTTTGGTTAATTACTAAAGAACAGTGAGAATAAGTTCAAACAGCTACAGTATGTAGACTTTTTAATTAAGTAAATAAAACATATTTCCTCCAATACATGTACTCACAGTAAAACAGATTTATGGCAGCATATTTATAGGCAAATTTACAGTAACCTTCATGTATTAGATAAATTAATTGTAACATAGGTTAAAGAAATTTTTCCCTAAAGGCTTAGCTTTTAGTATTAGTTTTCTTTATGTCTGAATTCTCTCACGTTTCACTAAGGAGAGTTTCACAAGCCGATTTTTGTTGGGGAAAAATACCATCATGGTATATGCTTGTAGTAATATATGAATTCAGAGTGCCAAGGTTCTCAGATTTTAGGCACTATCATAGTATAACATAGGACTCCAAATAGCATAATTAATATCTGTTCAGAATGAAACTGTTTCTCTCATGCTTCCAATGTAAATCCAAAGCATTTCCCCCCATCAGTTATTGTATCTATGGATACTAACAATAAGAAGTTACGCTGTAAATTAGAATATGTTTTGTTCCCATTGCCAGTAAGACAGTGAAACAACATTTTTATATATACAGAGTGTAACCTGTTGGACAAGTACAAAGACATTTTAATCAGGATGTAATAGGTATTCTTATTCTGTTCATTAAGATAAAGAAATGTTTGGCAGGCAAATGTTTCATTAGGTTGTAATTTGCTTTGATATGCAAATTAAGATGTAATTAGTTCTGAATTTCTGAAGAGGTAGAGGCTATGTGCTAGACATATTTTCATGTGTTGAACAATGAAAGTTCAAGTAGTTACCTTCCCTCCCCCCCAAAATAAACCTCCAAAACCCCACTCCATCCTCTTGTATATATTCTTAAAACCAAGAGCCTTCCACACCATTCCCTCAGATGTTTTAGGATCTTAAAGATTTATTTTAAAACGTATAGGCGACTTTAACAGGCATCCTCCTAGGTAACTTTTTTTCCCCCGTTTTAACTCTGTTCTGCAATATTAGAAATTGTGAGACAAAATGAAAAGCTGTTGTAAACAATCATGTCTACAGTATCAGTAGGACAGCTATATCAATTTACACCAGCTGTGAACCTGACATATATACTGTGAAAAGAGCTTGAGGTTAAGTAGGGTTGCATATCTGAAACAAGAAAATTAAGCTTAAGACACAGAGGTATCTAGGGTTATTAGCAAGCAGCTACGGAAAGCACATTTAATTCTATACTTGCCTTGATATGACTTAAAGACAGTTTAAATTTAAAATAATCTACTTAGCTCAGCTCACTACAATATATCAGTACAAATTAGTTAGTGTAGGAAACGATGGAATAAGCCACAACAGTACAGGTCTCAGGAGTTTCTGCACATCCTAATTTGTCACGCTTGATGTCAAGTAAAGTGCTCAGTCCATGGCAACATCAGAAACTAAAAACAGAGCTTAGTCCAGTGATAATATCACCCACAACAGCAGTACCACATAGCAACCCCCTCTGTAGAGACACTTACAGAGACTAAGCAGTGCTTTTCGATAGATCCATCTCTTTGGCACTGCGGTGGGTCAGCAGAGCCACACTCGCATCCCTGGCAATGCTCTTCAGGACAAATATGCCTGAGGACTGGAAGTCACGCCAGTCTGCATGCATTCCATACAACAGCTGCTTATCCCTCTAATACAGCACAAATTATGAGCAGCCACTTAGCTACAGTTAGAGTTTATTAGTGTTTCATCGTTGAAAGACATTTTGTCAGAATAAACTAACCTTTTTCCCTTCGCTTAGCAATGCGGTAACTATGAAAGGTTAAAATATTTAAGTTCAAGATCTAACATATCTTCACTGTTGTGAGCCCAAGAGTGATTGAACTGTCACCAGTTTCATCAAAAGGGTTTCTTTATTTTCAGAAAACCCACACATTTCACCTGTATTTTAAGAAAGCATCACAAAAAAAAAAAAAGAAGTTAAACAGCTTTGTCAAACAGGATTTAGGAGGGAATAATTCTTCTTACTTTTTGTACCAATTTCTGCATTAATTCATGAGCGTCTCCATCATTTCAGTGTCTCAATGCATTAATTTCCAACAATAAATGAAAAAGAAAAAGCTGAAAGCATTAGCCGCATACCAATAGAAGCATTTCACAAAAAACGTTTCATATAGGTAGTTTAAGATAGGTATTAATAGATGGATTTATTTCCATTTCAAGCCAGGCTGAAAGTCATCTAAAATACTTCACACAACAGAGAAAACAAGGTCTTAACCAGCTCCATCCTTGTTTCAGAAGTGAGACAACCAATTGCTTTTCCTCTCTTCTCAGAAAGGTTTAGATAACTGAACATGGTGGAATGAATGTGTAACTATTCTCATTTGAATACTCCTAGCCAGCATGAAGGTTGTCAATACTGTCCCAGTAAGATGTCCAAGTGCCACTCTAGCAATTATTTCTCTTCAGCATGAGTTGTCTCTGCAGGACTTTTGGGCATTTACAGTGAATAACACACTTGCTATTTCTATGGAACTAAATCCAAATGTTAAGGTCAGCAACAGTATTAAAAAGTTAAACCTGTACATCAGGTGAGCTCTATCAGGCTGCCAGAGGACAGACATGTATTTGTGATTTTTTTTTATTCAAATAGAGGACTTTAACAATGCCCTCACACATACAGGTTGACTGGGCAGTACCGCAAGTGCAATGCCATTACCAAGGACTAAAACAACAACATAATTTGCCACATACCCACCAGTGGCATTAAGATGTATTTAATCAATTTTATCCACTGCTTCTACTTCATGATCTGTTAAAACGAAAAACTTTGGAGATTACAAAATTAGCCCAAGCTGCATAGGACACATCCGGAAATCCAGAGAAAGCAAGCAGGGACAGTACAAGGAGAAGCCCTCCCAGAGGCCAGGCTTCTGCTCATGGTTTACTACCGGGCTAGATCTGTTGATCTTTCGAGAGATAGGGGAGAGTAGAAAATGATTTAGTAGTAAAACAGCAGATCTAAATTAGTCCATAAAATTGAAGAGTGCCTGTTAATTCTAGATGAGAATTTTGGCTAAAGACACTAAGAAAGAATAATTGCAAACATGTGGGAACAACACTTACGATGCAACAGTGCATGCCAAGAAATTTGAAATGTGTGTGCACTTAGCCCATCATGCCAGCAGTTCACTACTTTGCTGACGCATTAAGTTTATTTTGCATTCCCTCGCACCTAAAAAGTGGAACCTACCATAAGCCTGCCTGGTATACTTTCACATGACAGCTGCAAACAGGTAACAGATGTCACTGGAGAGCAACAGAAGTTTTCTTGGGATATAATCAGTACAATAGTGTCTTTTCAAATGCATTGGTGGCACTTACAGATCATTTACAGCTTTTTGTCTTTAAGAGAAATGATTCTTCATAATACATGCATCTTTTATCCCAGAAATAGAGATTTGAGATCTATCATACTGAGAATTTGCTATACTTGCAAACAAAAGCACAACATACAAACAAACAAGAGTTTACATGGATCTTCACTCTGACACTACATACTGCGTAGCACATTTTGTTTCCCTCTGTCTCTATTTCCACTATCTGAAATAGGATAGACATGGATTTAATAAATTTACATACATTTTATCAAAATACAACCCAAGAGAAGGCGGCTGAAATTGAAAAACTTCAAGTTTTGACAATGGAAATAATGAGGAGACATTCACAAGAGATAAGGAATGATTGATACTGATCTACAAAGATTTACAAGTGTGATTTGTCATGTTCTGAACAGGTCTGATTTTATGCCTGTCAAACTCAATAGAAATACTCCCCTGAACTCCACTATGCTTGGGTGCAAGCCCTTAATCTGTAACCTTAACAAGATCTACAGGCTCAAATTTCAAGCTAGAAATGCCTGACTGGAAATGGGATCACAGTTTAAGGGAGTTGCTCCCCAGCTTTCCAAGATATATAGTGACTAGACCATCAGTGCAGTCTTCAGAAAGACACTGAATATTGATTTAAAGATAAGCTGTATTTCAGTCACAAGATTTTTGAGACAGAAATTGCCATTCAGATCTATAGACACACCACAGAGGTCCCCCAACTGCAACAGCTCATTCTGCTCAGAAACCCCCTTGAGATGAAAACTAAAACAGAAATGTTGATTGAACTTCTTAGATATTTGTACCAGAGAATAAAAAAAAAAAAAAAAAAAGATGGATTAAACCAGCATTGTCCTTAGGTATAATAACAGTGACAACACTGAATAAGGGAGCACAGATGGATCTCTCATTTGCAAGGGGAAGATCTGCATGAAATCAGTGGGCAGGTACTAGCAGGTGTCATCCTGCATGCACGCTAAAGTGTTATGCTTAAAACAAACAGCACCAAAGCTCCATCCCAGTGATACCTTAGAAGCTATGCCAACAGCCTAGAATAGAAATAAAGTTATTTCTTCTGTGGCACTTTCCCTTTGATAATCTTCAAGTGCATTGCAAACATGAATTAATCGGTTCTTAAATCACTCAGAGCACAAAAAGATGGCTTCGACTGTTTTACAGACAGGGGAAACAAGATAAGAGTTATGACTTCTACAGCACAAGCAGTCATAAGTAGCTAATGTAATACTAGATTATCCCATGTTTGAATAGAAGAGCTTTGTGACAGTCTACAAGAAATTAAGGAACACCACATTAAAGAACACCATTTAAGAGCTCATTCTGCATTAGCCTATATCTTGTATTTATTATCAGCCTAATTCTGCTGCAACAGAAACATTTAGGAGCTTTATTACAGGCTGACGCAGTTGCACAGGAAGACCAGTAATGCACGCCTTCTAAACTGTTGCCCGCAGTCTTTTCCTCAAGTTTGTCGTAACGTTGTATGGAAATTCTCATTCTTTGGTCACTAGTTTTTATCGTTTCAAAATACCCATACAACAGTATAGCTTTAAACTAAGTAGATCACATGCTCTACTGAAATTAATTATGTGATGAATTTTTAGTTTCATAGCTCTAATGTGAGTAGCAAGAATATTTTTTGCGTGTAACCTTAGCAAACAAGTTTGAGCTTTGATGCATCTGTCAAGCCCATAAAATTTTTTCATACATGGAGTCATCTTAGCTTTTATTTGCAAAAGAGTATGTCAGACATTTAATTGACAGTGGTTTAGCTGTCCTTTCAAGAGTTTTTTGTAACAGAAGCAGTGCTGCACACAGTTGTAGACACGGTCTTGAAGGGCAATTCAAACAAGCATGATTAGTGTGATGAAACTACACAATTTAAGTTACAGATATGATCCACTTAGCCAGCATAGCAATTTTAACTGCTAGTAAGAGAATAAATAGAATTCTTCACAATATTAGTTTTCAATAACCTCACAGATAATACTTATTGGTGTATTCTTATTGCTAAACTACTTTTGAATATCTGCACTAAAGCATGAATTTATACCTTTTTTAAAAAGGTGAAGTTTCTCATTTCTACTGAAAATGTGTATCTTAATTGGTTTTGTTGTTGATAACAAATAACAGGAGGCGTAAAGCTCCACTTTATATAATAAGCAGAAAAGGCACATCTGAAAAGGAGAAAAGCATACAAATTTAATAGCCTGCTCTAATCTACTTCAAAGCTTACAGCACAACAGAATTCTAAAGGAAAACAGATCCCAGTGAGTTTTAAGCATCCTCAGTCAGCTGGTGAGTACAGGCAGATGTGATAGATTCTACCTCATCCCTTGAGGTCTTTAAATGAGGGCTCAATGTCTTTATAAAAAGTTCTAGACAAGATGGCACCTTGAAACATCAAGGTGAAAATATGGAACTCTCGGGATCATTTAACTTCGGAAGTTTGTCTCCATGCAATTGTTCTGAGAAATTCCTTTAGATACACACCTCACCATCAGTCTCCCACAAGTGTACTTCAGAAAGTGTTTCAAATGGCTGCTTGGACAATAGAAAGATGCAACAAGCCCCTCTTTATTCTTTTCTAGGCTGTTGTGAAAAAAGGTTTCTAAATCTCATCATTGACCTGAAAGATTCAGCAATATGCAAACTGATGAAGTGAAATTAACTGCGCTTATCTCGACAAAGGGGAAAAATATGTATACGTGACAGCCACATGATCCTAGGAGTTACTATGTTTTCTGCTCACACGGTATTAATATATAATGAAAAGAATGTTTTGCCTTATTGATCTTCAGACCACAGCTAAGTGCTCTAATGCTTGAGGCATACCAAAGATGTTTCACTCTTTTACTCATTCTCCCTTTTTTTTTGTTACATTATGCTAACCTCTGCAAAGTGTTTTTTATTACCTGATACATTGTTGGGCTTTTCACCTTGAAATTGTTGACAGGAGAATAGAATGCTCTGTGCTGTATTTTTAATCTCTATTCAAATATACATCTTGCTGTTTTTCACTCTGTCAAGTTAATCCCTTGGAAGTATCATAAAATAGCAGTGAGGTATAAAACTGCAGAACTGCTCAGTATGGGACAGAACTCAAACGTGCCAAGCATCTGCACGGAAGGCTTGTCTCTTCCCCAGAATGGGAAAAGAATTCCTTTGGGCTTTTTGTTTGTCATCTTAAACTGAAAGCTGTCTCAATGATAAGGCGACTTGAAATAGAAAGCCTTGCAAATAAAGCAGCCTGCCTTTGTGCTTTCTAGGATCAAGTGGAGTTTTTTGTTTGCTTGCTTTTATTCTATGTTTCTTCACTCACTTCACAGCTACTGCTCTCTAGGATTTTAATTATAAGCTGTATAGAGTCTAACATTCCTTTTGCTCCCCTTTCACTACCTCTCACTCATGTTCCGAAATGTTCATAACCATCTTATTACAAGAGATATGACAAAAAAGCCTTTGAAAGTGCCAGCACATAAAACAGATTATATCACAGGGCAGTGATCAGCTGTTCTATTCCCACAAGCGTACATTCAGGAGATCAAAGGAAGCGTTAGGATTATGATCCCTCCATGGATCCATAGAAAAGAGCAGATGAAGGTCACTCTTTCGCGAGACATGTACAGGACACTATCACCCTAATTCATTCAAATTGCATACGCAATTCACCATTAGGATTTCCTCACTGCAATGCAAGGAGATTATTCTAAGATTCGTGAGGGGCGTTGGGCTTTTTGATATACCAGGTTTGAAGGGCAACTGAAGTAACTCCTGTAGAAGAAAAAAAAAAACTAATTGTCTGAGGTTTCTACAGCCACTCTCGCCCTTCTGCAAAATACAGAGAATTTGCTTAAATGTTATAAAGACACATTAATCAAAGTTTCATAAAGTATAAATCAGCAAACACAGAAAGATACTTTAGTTTCCTGTTTAAGGTTGTTCACCACTGATGCTACATTATTTATTTTTGTTCATGTTATTTTAAGTTAGATGCAGTCTATGTCAAAAATACAACCTGTAACTTCAAAACAATATGCGTGAAAAGGGAGTCTTGAAATTTTAACTAACTTCCCTTCACTTCTCTGGACACTCTACTGCAGCCAGGTTCACAGGAAAAAGGGAACGAGCCACAAATTTCTCCCACAGAACAGCCATGGCAGAGAACCAGATAAAGCAGGCATATGAACAAAAAAAAAAAAAGCACCCTTGTCTAGAGGTATCAGAATTCCTGTCATGCAGTTTCAGCCTTGACCTGAGGCTTTGCAACAATGAGATGTCATACATCACCTGGACTCAAATTCCACTTGAACAGTTTCCTATTGACCAATATGAAAGCTTCAGCAAAACCAGTTTTAACACAATACTAATTTTAATGTCCTTTCAAACAGGACCTAGATTTTGTAATGGTTAAATGAATCCTGGAGGTATTGTCTCCATTTGAAGCGGATGTTAACAAAAGACAGAAGTTGAACTATTCAAAACAGATTCTCTACTTGATTTTCACTACCAGCAGTCACTCTGTTCCTCTCTTCAAGGAAGAACAGTAGGATAAAATTGAAATTGAATTAATAGCAGGTATTATGTGCTAATGCCATCACACTGATATTAACTGGACACCGAGTATAGGAATTTTGTTAGGTTTTAATCCATTCCCATGAGATATTTTAATGCTTCGTTCTGTCATTTGACAGCTAACATTTGCATGTATTCACATTCAGTAAAACACTGAAATCTATAGAGAATCTGACAGTATATGGGTTAAAATACAGAATTGGGATACAAACATTAAATATTTCCTGCATTTAAATCTTTCTTCGGGAAATAATTCACTAGGTTTCTGGAATAGAAGTATATTAGTGTTTCTACTGGTACTTAATGGTTGGCTCACAACATGAAAAATGATGGGCCAAGTTTGGATCAAGTTGGCTCAAATTCCTGTGAACCAAGAGACATCAGCATTTTTCTATGGCATCTAAATTCAGAAGTGTATTGGAGTATACATTTTGAGTGAACCCACAGGCAATGTCACAGGGGTGCTCCATCTATGGTATACACATCTGAGCAACCATTCACGTTTACCACATAACATGCAATTAGAAGTGCTAGAAGGTTTTCATTTCCTTTTGAATGATTTACAGTTGTTAAAACTCAACCTTTCTGTAGGAATATGCTGATTTAACTAAGGTTTTGTCAGAAAAACATTTCTCAGCTGTACATCTTAGCCAGGTAGGCACTCTCCCAGGCAGCCGACAAATCAATAGGTAGAGCAAATCAGTTAAAGCTCTTCTAGCTTTCTTTTCCTACTGGCTATTCAAGACTGCCTGTATTGATTGTTTACGAAACAAATCCAAAAAGCTTTAGAAGAACTTGGGGTTGTAACAGTATGCCAAAGAAAACCATTAAAATCTTAAACATTTTCATGAGAAAATTATTTCCCATGAAAACCCTTGTTAAAAGTATTTTGACCCTGAGCTTTAACAAGGGCCACATCTTATGCAGGAAAGACTGAAAATAAACTGTCCAAACCAGAGACAAAGTGCTTGGATAAGATAGCTTTGTTTATCTTTTTCATTAAAGAGGTTTCTTACTCTTTAGAACTATTTAGTACTCAGCGATGCATCTTTTAACTTAGAGCATCAATGGTCATCAATTTTTGCAGCTCTATAAAATGATATTTTTCTGTGCCCCACAGATTGATTTGTACAATAGTGTAAAAAAGCTCTTTGGAATGAACATGGTTACCTGTATTGTAAAAGGCAACTCAAAAAATTAGTTTTGAATCGGCATTCAGACATACTGTAGAAAGTGTTGCCAAAATAAGACTAGACAAAACAGCATCTCTGCTAAGAATACATGACACAAAGAATATTACACAAAAATTCTTTCAAAATAAAATTCAGTTTGACCGTTGCTGACTAAAAAGAATGAAACTGAAAAAATTTTCTGGAATGACAGGGAAAGAACATATTCCAGGTAGTTATAGCTTTTAGTCAGTTGCAATCCCGGGTAAGTTTACTGTAATATAAAACTAACCTATTGCATTCCTGTCCTTCGCCCAGAGGCTTAGGGCATTTTGTGTCATATACCCCATAGTTCACGTGTGATCAAGGCACACGTTGCTAGCTTCAAGTGACCAAATAAATTAAACAAAACAAGTTTTCTATTGTCAGTATGTGCTCTTCCAGTCATAGTACCTTCAGATTTTTGCTTAACTGCTGAAGGAGTACAAAGAACAGAGAAACTAGCAACACACCATGAAAAGGGAAATTAGGCAATCTAGCTAAAGAGGAGCCACAATGCATAGGGGTCTAAAAAGTGTACTGATGCATCGGAAACTCATAAGACTAACTGCCATTAGCACTAATTGAATTTACACATTCCAACTCCATTTAGCATTAGTACAAGTCATCCCCGACACTGGCAGGCAAGTAGACCCTGCGAAGTGGAGAGCAGAAAGAAAACTTGAGGCAGAGATGACAGAGTAAGAAAACTCAAAGCCTGTCTCAACTCCAAATGCATCTGCTGAACAAAAGCAGATAATGACAACAAAAGGGGGTGCAACAGAAATTTCATGTCAACACATAACATCAACTACTTTTTCCAACTCAACTGTTTGACAAACTTTGAAAAAGGCTGGACAACTACAAACGTGAGAATCAATGAAAATGTAGCCAGAGAGAACACATCACTATGTTATCTTTTTTGAGAGGCATCTGATCACTTCTAATCTATTCATACTCCAAACAGAAAGGACTGTGGATGTATGTTTTGATTTTCAAAAGCACCACAGTGATAAGCATGTAAAATTGCCGATTGCTCTAAACTGAGTACAGGCACAGGCAGGTCAAAGGTATAAATTTCTCTGAAGTTCACCTTCATAATTTTTAATAAGGCCAAGCCTGGAGAGCTGCTCTTGCTCTTATTTCCCTTCACACCCAAGAAATATTAGCACCTTGAATAACAGTGACCAGAACAAATAAAACTCAGCTCAGTTCAAATTAGAGTAAGTCAGCAAAAGTGACTGTCTGTAAAACCCCAGTATCTGTCATTACTGATGACTCAGCAGGAGATCTATACTTTCACAGCAGAGCCCTGGGATTTTGCAAGTTAGTCCGTACTGAGGCTTTACAGAAACAGTTTCACATTACTTATTACAAACAGGGACGAACAGAAGGTGAGAGACAGGACACGATAGCAAAGATGCCGGTAGAAGTTGTTTATAACAGCTATAAACTACATGGGGAAAACATTGCCCTTCTACATCAGCAAAAGACAATTTTCAAGCAAGATAATGTAGATGTCATAATAAATCATATGGCGCTATTCACATATCTATTAATCATTTCACAGAACGTGCCCTAGTGTCCCACTTTGCCTGTTGTAATGGCAGGAATAACCTTCTGAAGATGACTATGGCTCTGTTTGTAAGAGATACAGTAGACTGCCAAAGCAACAAGCATTTTGCTCTATGTACTGTTGGTCATGGTATGATAACTGCTGAATATATGCTTTATTAAAGTGCCCAAAGCAGATGATAGATGGTAACAGTGGCCAGATCAAAAGCAATTCCTAGCTTGTTGGAAATATGAAAGTAATATTTGCATTCAGCCTTCAGGAATGGCAGTCAGGATGCTCTATCACCTTCCAGAGAAAGGTAGATCCCATTCAGAATTTGATAATACAGCTGTTGCAGTTGCTACTAGACTCTGGCATTTCAGTTCAAGTGAGATACTCAAGCTTTGAAGAGAAACCTACTCAAGGTTCACTTCCCACGGACAGAAAGAACTTCACATGCACTGGCTATACTCTAACCATAACGGAAATGGCTTTAGGTTCACCTCTTTTGGCATATTCCCTCTGGCTTTGCGACACATCTTTAAACAGGATGTCAGTGGGATTTCCAAAAGACTGTACTTGCCTAATGTGAAAGAGACCAGTCTTCTGCATGCATAAAACTCAATAGCTGTCTAGTAAAAGCACATAGCTGCCTAGGCCCAAAGAAACGACTTGCTTTCTGTGTTGGAGGAATCTGCCCAGTGCAACAGCACATGGGAAGACAACAGATTATAAACCTCTCACCCTTCTCACGGGCTCTTTCCTCCTGGACCACAGGACAATAAAAAGCTTGTTTGAGAGTTCAAGATACTCTTTTCATTTCTCAAGTCTTGCAACACCTTCAGTTTATATTTAAATGAAACATCTACTCCTGTTAGGCAATAGACATCTGCTGTGAGGTGCTCAGGGTCTACCGAAGGCACAGGCAAATATACATCACCAGCCTTTCCAAAAACATGTTCTTAATTGCACACTTAATGACTGGTAAAAATACAGATTTGATGCATAAACAAACAGTTGCTTCATCTATCTGGAACCCATTAAATTAGCTCAATAACTATCAGAGAAGTCATCTGCCCTGGCAATCCTTATGCAAAAAGCACAAAACTACAAGTACAAGCTAATAGTACCACCAACGTTCACACACGAGAAATATCAGAAGAGGTTACAAATGGAACAATTTTGGCCACATTTCAGTAATGGCAGTCCAACAGAATGGTTCTCACAAGCTGAATCCAAGGGGCTTTTCCCTCAGGTCAGTAGTAAGGAATATTGTAAATTTTAACAAGAATGCCTTTAACTGAAGATTGGCAGAGAGAAGTCTCTAGGACAAAGAATCACATACAACTAATTAGCTAGGTTAATATAATAAAAATTCATATTAGAAAGAGAAAAGTTAGTCACCATCTCTCAGGTGAGTACCCTGCTATGAAGCCAAAAATGGTACTAACCGTTAACCTTACCACAGCAGTCTAATCCTCAGCAAAATTGCACAGATCATGTTTCCTGGCTTTTAAACAGGGCCCAAATTAGCACAGCATCAGTGTGTGGTTCAGGTATGATGAAATACATGCACAGAGAGAACCACGCTACAGTGTTTGAGAGCAACTGCTTAACTCTATTTTAAAGAGTAATTTGCTAATGCTGTAGTGAATGCCACAGCTAGGTATTGATAATTTGGACATAATCTACCTCAGGTTATAGCAAGGATGAGAATTGACCTCTTTTATCCCAGTCAACCCCAATTAGGTATTCTGTGAAGATACCTCCTCATCTGCTGAAATAAGAATATTTTCGCAGTGTTCACTATAAAACTAGAGGGGAGGGTGGAATCAAGTCCTGATACCAAGGGACAATTCAAAACAGAGCCTCAAAGTCAGAAAGTGGAAAGATGCAAGTGTAAGTACTTTGATTAAGTGTTCAGTGGGTAACTCTAGAAGGACAAGAAAGTGAAAGAGTTTATCTGTTTCCACATTAGATGAATGGGAAAAAAACCAAAAACTATAATCTGTTGTCATCAGACTAAGTATCATACAGACAAAGAAACTGTACTTGCATGGGCTAAATCACACTAGTCTTTCCAAATAAAAGATCCATTTATCATATCTAATCTAATTTTTGCTTCTGAAGACGCCAGTCCAGAGGGTACTGTCATGGTATTTTGGCACAGTGATTGATATATCCTGACCACAGCAGCTCACTTGGAAGATCTGGTCTCCTAGAGTGCAAGGATTTATCATTCCTACCAGCTGCCACATGCTTCATTCTTAGATCTTGAATTAGTGTAAATAAGAGAATCTGTCCCTATACTGACAGAGTCAAGTGCCTCCTTTTTACTTAAGTTGCACAGGAAATATTCGCAGGTTGGAAGCAATAAGGACATCCTTAAGTTCCTGTCAAGGGCCAAAGTCAGGGCTGGTCAGGGTTTACGACACTGGAAACAGAGAGCACTGCTTTGATCAAGCTTTAAGTTACATCTTTCTTCCACACGTAAAGTGCCTGTTCACCATGTAAGCATCAATCCTTAGCAATAGATATTAAAGATTAATGTACATGAATACTGACCAAATCCCAAATGCCTCATTCCAGCAAAGTCCCATTGACTTTTTGGTCAGCATTTAACAGAACACTAGAAGAAAGGCACTTACGGGCTTTTTTAGATGAATGCACAGCCAGTGAGGAATGAATCGTGTATGAACATTTCATTAAAAAATTTTCATTCAGTTCATAAATATGCATAAATATTTGGGGCTCACTCTTTGCCATTTAGAGCCTGATCTAAAGTCAATACAGAGATTTCCATCAACTTCTCTGGAAGCTGGGCCTGCCACCTAAGCTGAAAGGATAATGAAAATAAATTATGTGCGTTGAATATTTTTAAGATATGATAAAATTAACAGGGAAAAGTGTTCTTCTGTCAGCTCTAATCTTTATCCTCATCTGTGTATGTTTCTCCTTGGGAAATCTCTAATGCTAGTTACAATCCGTATTTTTATTTTTTATTTTTTTTGATTCAAATCCACTGGTTCCCATTGCACACTACAAGGTCGCAAATGAAACAGGCTGTTTGCTGCAAGGTCCTGCACGTTTTGTTGATATGCTCTTCTCGCTATGTCAATCAAGAAGTTAACACTGAATAAATTCAGCTCTGTTGGAAAAACAGCTTAAGTGCACTTAAAGGCTAAGGGTAGTAAAATAAACAGTCTGCTAATCCTCCAAATGCAAATAAAGGCTCAACATCCAAAACAGCCTATATCTTCAGGCAATTATATGGCAAATGCATGCACAGGCCTTTGAAGTGCCTACACTTATGACATTTTATTTGCATAATAAATCTCTCAAACTTTTCTTTGCATAGACTACAATAAAGCATGACGTATGGCTGTATGATTTGTACTCTAGTGCCCTACAAGCCCGTATTTTTACTGATCTTGTAGCCCACTCGACATTCATTTATTTCAACTCTACTTGATTTTCCTGGAGCTTCAGAATAGCATCCATAAGACTTACCCATAGCTGAAACACTGCTGCTCTTAACTTGCGAGTTGTGAAGCCTGTCATGTTTTACAAGCAGTTAGCAAAACATTTCAATTGCAATCATCCCATGTAGCAGTGGAGGAACCAGTCAGCTACTGCAGTTGTAAGCAAGTATTAAAAAGACTAATCCTGGTCAGTTTTGTGTATATACATACAAATGTATTACCCAACCTATTAAAAGATATAAATCATGCCACTTCAAAAGTTTTAAATGGTATTGCCCTTGGCTAAATCAACCTTGCTTTAATAAAGTCTTCTTCCATGAGGAAGGTGGGCTTAAATAAACAAACAGAAAAGCCTGTCCAAATCATCTCTAGTACTTTAAATTATTTCAAACTTGTTAAATAACAAGTTTTCCTTTTGAAACTTTTTTTTAAAATAACAAAAATCAATGTTAGTCTACTATGGTGGATGATTTATAGGATTGCAGCTAAAATAAAAATTTCACAGTTAGTTGAGGTTACACCCAACCAAATCCTTTCATAACTACCTAGTGCAAATATAACCACGATGCACAGAATACTATGCACACCACTCTGAAGACAACAGAAGGACTATAAGTGATTCAGTTAGTCTTTTTATAAACTCTATACCAAATTGACTCATACTGTGTGTATCCTGAGTGACTCCATTGCTTCAAGTCAGAAACTGTCACAGAGCAAGGTTTGACATGGTCTGTCAGTCCCTGCTGTGAAAGAAGCTGAATGTTTCCCTGCTGCTTCTGAAAGACTTCATTTCATAGTATTGCTGAACTCTTTAAAGATGTTAATGTGTCTTATTTTTAAACGGCTACATGACTATCTCATCCTGCATCAAATTCTATAAGAAATACAAAAGCACTGCATAGCTAATACTAACTTCTTTCAGGGAGTAAGGAGGAAACTAATACTTTAATTCCATTCAATAGTCTGAGTAAATTGCAACTGAAGAACTGCCTATCGTTTCATACCAATGGTGCTTCTTCAGTTACATTGGCATTGAATTCAGATGTAGGAACAATACTTGCATTTTATAGTAGCAGAATTTCATTTTCATGCCAAAGAAGGTGAAGCCTTCTTTCAGTATACAACGAGGTGACCTGCATATAGCATAGTAGGATGGAAATAAGGGTGACAAGAGTAAGCAAGAAAAAAAAAGGCAAAACCAGACTTATCCTCTCTGAAAAAAGAAAATTAGAACAGAAAAAGAGAAAGCAAGAGACAGCCTTCAACTTTGGATTGTCTTTCAACAAAAGCATATTATAGGTTTCCTCCATTTCTTCACTGTGATTTTTTTTTTTTAAAGGTCAGGTTCAATTGCTTTGTACTTGCTCTTCACAGGTCCTATTAAATTCTTAAAGCAACTAAAATTGGGCAGTCTTAATCAAAATGTTTCCAAATACCATAAACTATCCATGTTACCTTATCTCACATAAAAATCAGCAAGTCCCACCAGCATCAATGGAGCTAGTGACTTATGCAAAGAAAGAACGTGGTCCAATATTCCCTAAACACTTCACTTATCTAATTAAGACAGATCTAAAATCCTAGAATTCTCCTCCTTGAATTGCTATTTCAGAACTCCCCAGCTGCCTCTCCCATCTGCTTGCACAGAGCACAGGAATTTGATTTTTCTGTTTGCAAGATGATCTCTTTTGGACTGTTTGGTAAGGAGTTCTTTGTTAGAGTTTCTTTACTTGGTTCATATTTAGCTTCTTAATTATTTTTTGAATAATCCTTTAGTATGTTCCATGTATTTTCATTACTTGCTTAGCTTATCCAAGCACATTCTGACCCTCTTCTTTCAATACACCAGGAAAATATTAACCTAATGCTAGTAAGACATTTGTGAAACATCATACTGGATTCTGGGATAGGATAAGCCTCTTGTGAATATACAGAGAGCTTCCTAACAGCTGCTTAAAAAAAAAAAATTAAAACAGGACATCTGTCAGATACACAAAATTCAAACACCTCCTAGGTAACTTCGCATCAGGGATTTTTGTTGTTTTGGTTGGTTGGTTTTGTTAGTTTTTTCTCCAGTTTTGGGGTGGTTTTGTTGTGCGTTTGTTTGGTTGGTGATTGTTTTGTTTTGTTTTTTTTTCTTTACAATAGCTGTTACATCATGAAGACCAGAGGAATGATAATGCACATATGTGTTTCCCTGTTTTCACTGACTCTTGAACATCATCACCTGAAACTGCCCATGTGGAAGGACCAGGATTTAGGGAAAGTCATGTACACTCATCTCTGGGTTTACACACTCTTCCTATATGAAGCAACAGATCCAGATCAATTTCTTCATCTTTTCATCTAAATTTGTACTCCATATTATGAAAACTGATAGTCAAACCTTTCCTGGTCAGTTTATATAAACTACCATAAACTCCTAGGACTAGCATCACACCTACTACAGCGAGCAAGAATGACAAGAGTCTCCCATTCTTACTACCAGCTGTCCCTTACCAACACAAGTATGCCCATGACAGCAAAGGGTCAATCTGCCCAACATTTCATTATGAGGATAAAGGAAGTCAGCAAATCGGAAAGTCCTGACCTCCCCAGAGTAGGCAGCTGGATGAAAAGAGAACGTCTCAGGTCCTCCCACAGTCTATTTTCTATCTTACTACTGGGAGTTGGCTCCTAGAGCTTTCTGCAAAGTTAGGAGCTCAACATCTCTTGCTGTTCCCCCCCTTCTCCCTTCAGGCTTCAAATTTCACATTTCCGGATTTAACATGGCACACTTTATGGATTCCTGGAGAAAGGTTTACAACTTAAACTACAGATGATTACAGCAAGAAGAAATCTAACAGTGTCTTCAAATGAATTGCACATATTTAAGACTAAAAGTTAAAAAATCTGACAGACATCTTTCCAAGCTGTAGAAAAGTTTGGCAATAAGTTTACAAAGTTTTAAGAAGAAACAAATCATGGTTTCTATAAAGCATGAAGTTATTAAGAGTACTATTAGATAATGGGATGGACTACAAACTGCTTGAGTCGGGAACAGACAAGTCAGACTAACATGCTCAGCACTAAAGAAAACTTCTCAGATAACTAGATCAAAGAATGCTTCTGTCAACGCTTTCAACAGTCATGTTACTCTGAGAATAACTACTGATCTTCCTCTATCCTTCAGACTCCCTTTCTCTCATTAAAAGAATTCTTAGATATAAGGAAACACTTTTCAGAAGGCAAAACTGCAGAGAACATGCAGCAAGTGATCAGTGTCACACACAGAGACAATGAAGAAACAGAATGTAACTTGTTACAGTGAAAGATTTTACAAAATTAAATGACAAAAATAAGGACTAATCTTGTACTATGCTGATTCCAGCTGGTCACATCTGTTAGAACCTATATCAAAATTAATCATTCATATGTAACACCGCATGTAAAACCTAGGAAAAACAGATAGTCAAGTTTCTTCAGAAATAAGTCTCTTGTGGACATCGCCCCAAAGCTAATGTATTTGTAGGTTTTTTATTTAGAATTTTCATAGCTGGATGTTTCCAGGTAGGTCCATATGTAGAAGCCTTTTACTATAAAACACTTTAAATAGTTAATTTGAGAGCAACTATTATCCTGTCACCCAATCTAGTAACAGCAACATCCCAGATGTTTTGGTTTTACAGTTAAGGTTATAAAGCAGTAATAGCTAGCTCCTCTATAGAGCTTTAATAGTGCATTGCTAGAGCTTAGAGTGATTTACAAGAGATCTCGGGATCATTTTCCACATCTTGAGATGTGGAATATGAGGTAACAGAGCCTGCAAGCAAACACCAGAGGCAGTCACCCCTAACTCCTAGGGCAAACCCTATACTGAGGTTTATCAACTTCTAAAGGCAGTTTAATGAAACTACTAATTAAAAGCAAGTACAAGAATGCTATTTCCTTTTAAATGTTTTGAAGAAAACATCTCAAAACTCTAACAGCAGGGAACACTGCCTTTTTTTTTGATTCAGTCTTCAGATTGTAAACTAGCTGATACTTATATCAGCAACATCTTGCTCCATCTCAGCCAAGCAAGCAAAACAGAAAACAGCAACCTATCCTCCCTAGCTGCCATGCCCCTTTACTTTCCATCCATGACAAGCAAAATTATACCAGCTTGACTGCCATAGACTCACTGTAGCATGCACTGACATTCACACCTGGTACCCAACATTCAATTAGTCATTCATAGATGCTGAATTTGTGGCAGCAAGGTCAAAAGCCAAATTTGAGCAGGTATTAGTTGATTTGGCATGTGAACAAATACTGAGCAAAGATGCCAAGAAACCATCGAGATAAATTGTCAAATGAGCAGTCAGACAGGGGAAAAAAAGCCTATTAAAGTTCTTGCTGGTGAGAACACAGCAGAGCTGAGTATTCCTAGTGTGAGCATCTGAAGCAAGCCTGTAAAAGGATTTGCAAAGCATGTGGTTTGTCAACATTTGTTAATAGATGCCATACTGTTACCACTAGAGCTAGGCAAACCACATGCAGAGACACACGCTTGCGGCTACGCTGTGGTGAGGTTACACCCTGCACTCAGTACAAGAATTCACCTGTACCTCAGATGCCCAGGAGCTTGTCCTGGGGAACAGCAGCCACTGCTTCTGCTGGAGTAACTGGGTGATGTAAAAGCAGAGACAGCTTTTTCCTCTATCTGCAGCGTGTCAGCAAGCAAACCAAGCAGATATGGACGAGGTCAGCTTCACAGTATTAGTCTCTCTATTGTAAGGAAGCACTGAAAGAAACCCTTGACAGAGAGGCCTCTGAATTTGTATTCATTCTAGCATTAGCCCCTTCTTACTGTATAGTTTTTCTTTTTCACAAATATCAATGATTTTTATTGCATACATGCTCTCCTCTCTCTATTCCTCTTTCCTCTGTTCTCATCTCTTTCACATCAGTTCCTGAGCATTCAGGCAATTTTTGTCTGAATGTACTTCAAGCTTGACACTAGGAATAACAAGGGAAAAAGGATGCACTTTATAGTGGGACAAGTTTTGAGAAGCACCTTTGCTCAAGAACGTCTTTAACCAAGTAATGAAGAGAAGATGGTCTAAAGAATGCAAGACCCTGAGTACTTGAAGAGTCAGGTGAGCTAAAGCCTGTGGGTAACAGGGCCATGACAGATAGGTCTCCCAGCATTGCAGAATGCTCCAAAGGTTCAATAAAATTAATCAGTCTACAGATTGTATAAATCACTTTTTTTTTCATCTAGCATCTGGCTGTACAGTAAAGGAAACGCCACCATCACCACTGCTAAAGGCTGAAGCCTAGTCCAATTTGTTTCCGCAGATCACGCACTTGTGGCATATTTAGTTGTTTTCACAAACACGGGATGACTGGAATCACCTTTTTACTTGGCAATTTTAGTGTTTGCTTAGCTACAGGTGCTGTTTCTGGCTATGTCTCAGCATTATTGCGTACATACCTGAGTACACTGTTATTGTCACGCTCTATAAGAACAAACTGCATTGCAGCCTACAACGCTTGCCTAACTACTGCCTTAAAT
>NW_009649588.1:184274-184587 GCF_000708025.1 Charadrius vociferus
AAATCTCAGTTAACAGATGGACAACAAGGAGTAGATCACATGCTAAATCATGGTAAGTGGTCACGCTCATTCACACATATTTAATCAACTTAGAACGCTCTTAGCACTGTGGCAAGAGCAATATAGAACCTGCCACAACCACATGAGTATCATGATACATTACAACACTATTCCCTAAATCCTTTGTTTTCCATCCTTTTGCACGCACCCTCCAATATCGCTTCGCATCTAATATCAAAGCTCCCTACAGCATCTGCCAACACTCACCATCCCAAGGGTCCTATACCTTTGACCCAAGCCATTATTTTTCAGG
>NW_009649588.1:184643-219282 GCF_000708025.1 Charadrius vociferus
CTTAAGATGGAAGAGGCTTTCTGGACTAATAGTAAAATCTTGCACTTTGTATGGTGAGAAACAGACATCAAATTTCATTACTCTAAATAAGGATTGTTCTGAGAAAACAAGACCCTTTCATAAGGTAGGTTCTAAAGCATGCTGTTAGCCCATTCTTTCACTGAGGAAAGTATGTTGGATGCACAACCACACTAAGGATGGTGGTGATCACATTTTGCTTAACAGTTTTCTGCATAAATATAGCAACTCACCTAAGCATTAGAAGCTGCCAGGTCATGGTGCTGGTGTTACAAAGTTCTAAGCTGGTGACCCAAGCCAACCATGGCAGTAAGGCTGCTGCCACAATTTCAGACCTCTGCAAGCCCACCCATAGCTTGCATTTCATTTGCTTGTTTCAGCAGTTCTTTCCAAGAGCAAACCATCTGAACACTGAAATATTTCATAGGAGTTCCCATAGAAGTTATCTTTACAAAGACACAAAACTTCTGTTTTGTAAGAAAAGCTCTCCAGCAAAGAATTAAACAGCAGTTGTCTCCACTTTCCTCATTCACAAAGCATATTGTTCCTTCTGAATAACAAATCTGGATCTAATTGTTAATAAATAACTGCAGCTTGTAGCAGACAAGCTGTGGAATTCTATGTCATTTTGCCACTTGAGAGAGTTATTTATATGATGTCTCCGCTTGGCCTATATTCATTTAAGTTACAAGCTAATGGAGGCTGACAGCACTAAAGCAGTCTGACCTCGAGTACATCAGCAAGAGATGCATTCCATGTCATAAAACAGAATAAAGGGTCATGCCTTTATGTGCCACAGTGTAACACGCAAAAGGCAGAAACCCCTCACACACATTTTTACACCAGATTTAAAATGTTATATCAAAAGCTTGTTTACCTGAGCCATAAGAGATGGCACAAGGTCTGACAAGAAAACATTAGAGAAGCATATGTAGTGAAATCATGAAAATGCATAGGATATTTTTGTGATGATTACAACAAGGACAGTTTAATGATACTTGCTTGGTCTCTCCTCAGACAGTTCAGATGCCTACAAAACATTGTAAACCAATTAGCTAGACTCTTACTTCTTTTCTATTAATTAACTTTATCATTCCAGTTAGGTATCTTCCTAGTTGTCACAAAAAGGGAAACAGAGTTTAGAGTTTCCAGCAACATTCTCATCCAGCATAACCAGTCTCTTGGGTCTTGCATTAGAGAGCAATCCCCTCTCTTTCACAACTTGCATGCAGACAGGGGCACTCTAAAGCCCCCAGAGTGAAGGAGCTCAGAGGTCTGTTTCCACAACTCCATCTCCCCTTTCCATGCTCATAGGGCCTTGAAAAATAAATGAGACTGTAGCTTAGACTATTCACACTACAGAAGTTGCCAGAATTAGGCACACAGCTTCATGACATTGTCAGAAGAAAGAAGCATGCTCCTAATTTAGATGCTTTCATTTGCCTACTAAAGGCTCAGTTACCATCAGAAAGCCTAGGTACCTAGCTTAGGCTCTTAAATCTGGTATGAATACATCTCTTTCTCCTATCTTGCTCTCAAAGCTGCCTTTTATTCACTAATTGGCAAGTGCCAGAAGGGAGCAAAACAGAAGAAATACCATTAGAAAATCTGCCTGTGAATTAATACAAGAAGTGTCATGATCATGTTCAAGAGATTCAGGTGCAGAGTCAACATCATGAATGTTTCATACTAAGCTTGCTCAGATTGATCTAATGCCTCAACAAGCTCTCTGGGATTTGCATTAATATTTGTTATTTATGCATACAGTGGTAGGGTTCCCTGGATCAAGGCCTGTCCACACACAAGTTCAGAAGCAAATCACATGCGCTAGGCATCCAGCCTAGGATACAACAAACAATACAGAGAGGAGTAAAAGATAGCACTGATTAGTGTTACTTGCCAACGACCCCACAGAGCAGTTACCGATTCATTACGACAGAGAATTTTAAAGAACAGTTGAATGAGGACTAGAAATTGATCTTACAAATATTTGAAGATAGCTTCTTCCTTTAATAATAACAGCAAAGACTGTAAAGGGCCATAAAAGTGCCCATATTCAATGAGGGCTGATGCTGTCCCTCCTAAAATATAATCTGAAAATAAAAGTGTACAAAGTCACTATGTTATTCAGTCAAAATATCTTCAAAATTCACTTATGCTTGCAGCAACAGGCAACTATCAAGGACTGCTAAGAAGCTGAAAAGGAAGCGTTACACTCATAACAGTACTTGCATTCTGCTCTCCCCATCGATATCTTGCCTTTTTTCTCTCAATGAGAAATACAAAAACTGTTTTAAAACGATAAGCAATATACTTGGTCTCTGATACAGAATCTGAGATTCTGCTGCAATGCAAGAAAAAAAGATAACCAAATGCTAGAATTAGAAATATCTCCACAGCTGACTTAGTGATATTAAAACTTTGATTTAACAAAGCCATTGAACCTCTTCAGAACAGACAGGCACAATCCAAGCCCAATTCACTTGCTACAGCTAACCTGAAGAAGTCTAGAATTTATTTAATGATGAAATCAAACCAGTCCCTTCCCTGTTACACCTAGGCACTGAAAGAACTTACTCTTTTCTTTCAGAAAATAAATATCATGACATGTATCAGCGCTGCAGAACATCCTTCACAATACTAACCCACTTACTAGAGCACCGACACAGCAAAATAGAAAGCCTGCATTACCTTGCTAGGAACAGAAAGTCAAACTCAAACCCTGCCAACTCTGAGTTGATATTACCTTGTGACACAAGCTACCAACAGAACTTGAGAAAACTGTTGAAGTTGCAGTTGATACAATTTGTCATCAAAAAGCCAGAATGAATTATAGGGAATGAAAGACAGAAGCAGAAATGCTGACAGTATTAGAAGTTTTTCCCTCCTGTTTATCAGATATCAAAAACCTACTTTCAGCTTGCAGTTGTACTAGGGAGTCATTTCCCTTGCAATAGATAGATTTTATTCTTCCCATTTTTAAAAGGTACAATAAGACCACAAGCCAATTTCAGTTTGAAAGATAAATATGTCCATAAGGAGAAAGAAGAGCATTTTGCAAGAAGAGTATTACAAATAATGAGATCACTACAGAGTCACAGAATACTCAAGGTTGGAAGAGGCCTCTGGAGGTCAGCTAGTCCAACCTCCTGCTCCAAGCTTCAAAGTCAGACCGCATTGCTGAGGGCCTCCTCCAGTTGAGTTTTGAGGTCTCAAAAAAATCTCCCCCTCTCTCTAACAGTAGTATTGCAATACCTTCACCAAAGCTCTCCTGAATGAAGTGAATCAAAATCTTACAAGGAGACTTCCGTCTGCTTTGGCTAAAATAGATTTGGAGAGCAGCCATAAAGAAGTTCTTGCCATGATGATACTTGGCATGCATGCTCTACACAAAACAAATCTTTGCCATCTAAACCAGCATCTCTTGCTGGTTTGAGATTAAATAACCTAGGGTGAAGCAACTGTTGCCTTTTATGGACTTACTAGCTACAAGAAACTGAAAATCTCACAGTCCCATTAACTTTCAGATTCACAACCCCAGAACCCAGGAGCCCCAGAGATTTCTATCGGCTTTATTCCCTACATGGGGAGGGTCAGGCACAACCGTGGTCCAAAAGACCCAGCACAAAGAAGGGGAAATAAAATGTCTGCATAGTGTGCAAGTGTTGAGAGTCAGTTTGTGCTATGCAAAAGCTCTCAGGCTATCCCAGCAAGCTCCCACTAGCAGCACCCTGGCACATTTGGGAATTAACACAGGGCAGAAACCATTTCTAATAGGCATTCCACACGCAAAGGCAGACAATTTAATAGTACAGACACAGACAACAACAAGATAGTTGGATAGTGCCAGATCAGTCCTAAGCACGTATGACAACAGCTAACATCACCTCAAGGGCTGCAGGATGAAGCTCCTTCTATTTGAGATACTGAAGACTTAATTTTGTCCTTTCATTGTAACCTACTCCTTCTTATTCAGGGAATCAGTCTTTTCAAATGACAGACGATGACAAAGTAATGGTTTTGTATCCTCTTTATTTTCTTGTCTAATGCCAAGAGCATTCACTCACACTCTGTTTCATCCTTGATCCAAAGATGACTCCACACTTCCCTCTTTCCCAGGAGAAGAATCTAGTTTGTTAATACAGACTGGAAACTCTCCTGTTCAAGCTGCAGTAGCTGTAACCTAGTGATGATTTGTTGCATTTGCTGTTTGAAAGAGCATCATATTCTGGACAGCAACAGCTCAGGTTTGGCTGCAAGGGAATACACTGTACACACAATCAAGCCAAGATCCTGTAAGCACCAAGAAATGAATACAAGTACCCTACATATGCACATACAAGAACTTATATTTCACAGAAGAGTTAAACTGAAGGATTTAGGTCACAGCTTGTGGTGCACTTCCAAGCCTTTAGAATAAGATGACATACAACATTATGCAATTAATTAGATTAAGTAAGAATTGAAGTGTCATAATTATTTTTTAGGTAACACACTTATGGTGAAATCCTGAAATTACCAAGGCCAAGGCAGCTTTACAATCAGCTCACCAGGAGCCAGAATGCCATCCATAAAGCAAAATTACTGATATTTAGCATCCTCCGGCATGAGGCTATGATTATAAATTATTTGCACTTGAATATCCATACTGCATAATGTTTTTAAAATCAACTTATAGGCAAACCACCGGAATCATCCATTAAAAGTGTCACTTCACTGTAGCAGAAAATAATAAGGAATTTAGTTAAATGTGCCTAGAATGAATCAAAAATTGTGCCTGTACAGCCACAGATCTACTTGTTCTGCAACACATATATTCAAACTCACGGTAAGCACAGATCAAGATGCCGGAAGGGTGACTTTTAATCACTGCTAGAAATAAACAAACATCAAAAGAAAACCCATGCCCCAGACAGAAATAAACTTCATTGTGTTCATGTTCTTAAAGAGTCCTCTTGTGTCCTTACTAGGAAGTGAAAAGGAAAAACAGACAGCCAGTATCACAGTTAGCCGTTTGCCCTCATCAGGGATCCTTATCATAAATACAATGAGAAAATCTATTCATGTGTCAAATATCAACATTATTCTATCCCTGAAGTGATACTACTCTGTATAGGCAGTTTAAACGTGACTAGATAGAAGGATTGCTAGAATATTGGTGTGCTAAACAGAATTCACACCCCAAAGGAATCATGAAAGGGCCACCAAAAGATAAGGAAAAGATTTTAGTGCCACATGTACTTTTTTTTTTGTTTCTCTGCAATATTCCAAGATGTCAATTTGCTTCTATGTAAATCCCTCTATTGACTCCAGAATGACCAGAATCTGCTACAAGTAACACTAAAGTCAGATTATTTGGCTAATTTTTCTGCTTCTTACAGTGGCAAAATTTAAAAGGAACAGTTTAGAGACACATGCCACATGAACCGCTACTTGATTGCGCACATTCAGTTCCAGCCCACACCACATTCCTATTGCTAGGGGTGTCGGAAATTCACAGGGGTGTTGCCTGTCCAGTGTAAAAAGTTGTATTCCTCATGCCAAGGGGAGCCTCAGCAGGTGCAACTGGTGCTACCTCATCTTCCCACCCTCAGTGGACAAATGTATCTGATGCCCCGGGACAGAAAGAGATAACCCGAAACATGAAACTTCAGAACAGGCATCTGGGTAGTATTACAGGTCGCAATAAAAATTGCAGCAGCCCAAAGGCACATTTTCTGTCTGCTCTCCAGTCCATGTGACAATGCAGCCTACACATTTCCTTTGAATCTCAAGTTAGAACAAGACAGTAAAAGCAGCAAGTGAACTGCAGAAGGGAAAAAACACTGCTGTCACCTCATTTTCACCGTGTTTTCAGTTTTGTTGGGGGTGTGTGTGTTTTCTTCTAGTACTCAAAGGACAGTAATGCACTTATATGTACATCACAGTCAAAGGACTGTATAGTTTCCTCTATAGGACTAGGGAATGAAAAAACACCCCACCAATATGAAGAGTTTGTGACTTGTTAAAATTGTGTTAGTAGGATGCATTTTAGTACCAAAAACCAATTGTAAAGTCTGGACTAGGCATAGTGGTGTGTTTATGCAATCCTCTGTTCTATTTGCTCAAGTTTTGAAGAATATCTTTATTTCCACCCGTTCTTTCTTCTGGCCAGACCTATTTCCTAGTGCACCTACTCCAAAACCAGTACTTCCAGGAAAATTAACTGTGACAACTATGGATAAAATCATGTTTTGTTTATATTTCAGGTACTAAACAGCTGCTACCAGATATTGCTACCAGATGTTCTAGAATTATATGCAACATTATGCTCAATTTTAACTTTTACAAAATTACAAGCTAATAAAAGATGACACTGCTGTAGTCAAATGATTTATTAAAGGAAAAGCCATTAAGTTCCTTTTAAGCTTCACACCCTACTACCCCAAATAACTCGTCATTACATACATCAGTGAACAGATGCAAACGTCTGTACCATTTTGAGATTTCAGTACTATCCCATATACCAATTATATATACAGATGCCTTTTGCTTTTATAGCCTCATGCACATCTGTCCACTTCAACCTGAACACATGATGACTGTTCATTTCATGGTTAAACTACCTACAAGATGACGAAAGTCTGGGTTTCACACAGTTCATGTAAGAATCACCTTTTTCTGCTACACAAATGAGCTTGTACACAGCTAAGGCAACATTTTACACATTGAAAACATTTCAAATCTAAACACTGGGATTATTGAGTAACACAACATACAAGAGCTTGCTATATTACATTCAGTTTCATTTAGCTACCTCACTTTCTAAATAATTTAAAAGGCTGGAACATTTGTTGTGGGATTTTGGTAGGTGGTGGTGGTGGGGTTTAAATAAAGTCTTATACCCTCATGATAACCAAAATACAGGTTTTATTTTGTACAAGCTCCTCTATGAACGTCACAGAGCAGCACACAATAGCCAATGTAGCTAACAGCCTTTCCCATCCAAAATTACAATAAACATAAGTAACATCAAACAGGAATGACAGTCAGTAATTATAGAACTGAAAACTGTCATGGAGTCTTATGTGCTAATGAAGCCAGGCACAAATATAGTAAATCTAAATACCTCCTTTCAATCTTCTAACAGGAAAATACACACATTAACTAGTCCACAGGGTACTTAAAGTTTGTATAAATCTGTGACTAGGCAAGCAAATAAGATATTCCACCTCATCCTCCACCCTCACATGTAGCAGCAGCAGGTCCTTACCAAATAAAGCAAGTTAACACAACTTGAAGCTTGTAACAGAGCCCATTAGAGTTGAAGGCATTGTGAAAAGGTCTGTGAACTGTGTTCTAAATCAGGAGCAAGTTCACTTAAGTCAGTGAAATACCCCTGGGATAACATGGGGAAAAGAAATACAAGTGCAGAGTGGCTCCAGCTTGATTTTAGTTAAACAGCTTATACTGAAGACAAGAATATACATGTATTACTTCATAAACTTACTCTACCATAAGTACATAATTTAGAGAAAGTAGAGCAAATGCCAGAAAGGAAAAGGAAAAGGCGAAATAGTGAGGGAGATCAGCCAGAAATTATTTATAACTTTAGATATCAAACCCTCAGTTATCATATACTAGCCTAGCTCCAGTGAGGTTGCAGTAGCCACGTAATTTACACAGCTGAGTGTCTGGCTCTAAATATTTAACTGTTCAGAATTCTGGTGTGCATCCTTGCGTAGCAGAGTTTCTCTGACTAATCACGCTAGAGGTAACCACATCTTAAGTGTGTAGTTCTAAATTGAGTAATATTACCATTAATAACAGTGCCTAATTAAGACATCTATAATGTTTTTAATGAGAAAAATTGAAAGTCCTTCTGGAATTTTTCCAGTCAAATTAATTCTGAGGACTTAGGACGTTATTACAAGTAATGTTACAGGAATGAATATTAGGTCTAAATTAGGACATGTCACTGTATTTAAAAGAAGGAGAAAAGGAAATGCATTCCATTTCCCCCTTTATGCACAATTCTCTGCTACAACATTACACCACAGGGGAAAATAAAAACACCGTTTTGCAGTCTGCTCTAAGTTGTTTTGTATGTGGTTATACCTGATGCATGTCTAAGGTCTGCACATATTTTAACACTTTGCTTTCAGGCTCTTTTTAAATATTACAGCAGTATTGTCTTGGGAACAAGTATTTCCAGATTCTTGAAGTTACAACTCCTATGGCTTATACAGGCCCAAATCCTTTTGGCTATAATTCACATGAGTTATGCTTGTCCAAATAGAATAATCCCTCAGTGAGGCTGCATGTTTAAGCAGGGAGCACTTGTGGTTAATAATTATCAGATCCAGCCTGCTAAAACCCTACAGGAAGGAAGAGATCCACAAGGTCCTGGACCAATGCTCTTTAGTATAACAACCAGACATTTTAAAGGCTATCAAGCCCAGCAAGTCTTTATGTGTACTTCTAATAGGACAGTCCTTCAAACTACTCCATGCACGTTTCTGGTTCACAGTTGCTGTTTCTTTATCACTGCTTTCATTGTAAGAATTTAGCAAGCATAAACCCACAGGTCTACTATGGAGCTGGATGAGGTTACTTTGAAGATACAGACACTCAATCCTTGCTCTTCAAAACAGCTTATTTGAGCACTTGCTTTTGTACCAGTTATGAGAGTTTGAGTGTGTTCAAAAATACACACAGGTTCAAAAATGTAAGAGCAAAAGTCACGACTGTCTTCTGACTGGATTTTATATGAATATCTCGGATTCGGTTTAGAGGAACTTGAAGTGAAGCCCCAGTTGAGACCAATTTTTTTTTTTTTTTTTTTTAAAGAGTTCAGGAGCTTCAATCTTAAAGACGTGAATTTAAGTTAAGAGAATAATGACTTACAAACCAACTATTACCTTTGAGAGTAGAAAAGCCCTTAGTAGCACAACAAAATCCACAAAGTTTACCTTTGCTATTGCCTGACTTATGTTGGGTGTATAATCCTACATATATTCATATATACCTTCACATATGCATACACACACACGCACATACACATCGCATTCTCTTGATTGGGGTACCTAATGCCTCCACATTTCATCTCCCCTCTCTACCATGAAATGCTTCTCTCCCGAGATCTTTCAGATTCCAAAAACCAAGTTTGAATTCTACAATTTGTTGTGCCTTAATAAACAGAAGCACAACGCTGTGTGTTTCAGGCAGGTCAGCTAATTAGGTGGTTCATCCTCGAGAGCAGATTGCACAAAAGATTTATTTATTTTTTTTTTTTAAATGTGTTGTACTAACACACTGAGGATATTGTCAGTGCTTAGATATTTTGAATGGTTTTACAGCTTACAGTGATAACAGTTACAAGAATAGCAAGGACGTTCAGACATATGCATGTTCCCCTCAAAGCTCAGGACAGTTTACCCTCTTTCAAATCAGTTTTGTTTACAAAATCCTAGCTTAATTCTATTGTAAGCACTCCTCGGAGAAAGAAAATCTGATTTTTATCTTCTGTTAATACCATAACTATTAAAAGCAGAAAAAACCCAAAATGCTTAACTGTTACTGATACTTGACAGATATACATCCTGTATTTTTAGAAATGACACCACAATCATTACTCTCAAGTATTAGGCTAAAATGATTACAAAGTTTAAAAATCAAGCGTTTCTTTTAAAGGCCTTGCAATTCAAATGCCGAACACCTCCTAAAACATTAAAGTCCAAGAAAAAAGTGCTAGCATTGAACTAATACACACATACGACTGCCATAACTGCAAATTCATATTCAAATTGTATCACTCACATTGGCCAATATTACTTTGTTTCTTAAAGTGTTTCACATATAGGAATCTGATTAATATTATTCAAATAACTAATTCTTAGCTATTAGGTTTAAACTCTAGTTTGAATCACGCTATAAACCAAAAAATCCATTTGCAGTAGTCAGCTGCAAGTTATTTGAAGTAAGACTTCTAACTAATATTTCACTGATAAAACTAAAGGTTGTTATATATACATGTATTTCTGGGCTGCACAGGATACTACACATAGGAAGACCACCAACTTGGTCATGTGGGAGAGTTTGGGCAGACAACACTTCTCACTGTTTCCTCCCTAAGACCATCTCGGGTTAAATGCAAACAGAGAGAGTGAGTTATGTGTCAGTTTGAGCCATCTGAGAAAAATTTAGTGTATGCACCAATACTTTACTAAAGAGTTGTTGACTGAGCTCAGAAGTAGGTAGATGATCACATTATTCCAATGAAGGAGGAAACTGTAGTAATTTGTTCTTTCACGCAGAAGCAGAAAAGCATTTCTAGTAGACCACCTCCACTCTCTTCTTTGATCACAGCTAACTGCAGACAGCACACACAGAATAGGAACCTAATTCTTTCAACAAGTTTAAAGCATGACAGAAACATGGATCCAGCAATTGTCATATGTGCTACTGAGTTGTTTGACATCGCATCTTTAAGAATATCTACAATTTTATTTCATAATTCCACAAATGTCTTTGCACATTAATGCCTATCAGGGTGACAAAGGAGGATGAAGTTGAAATAAAGGACAGCCTGATGACTTCTATGAGTCTGTGCAAGACAGGACTTATCCAGCAATGGTGAAGAGCAGCTGAGAGAGGACTTCTTTGTCCATCTGCCGGGACTCACATGGATCCTCACAGAAAGTGTTTTTCAGTGTCCGTTTGTTATGATTTAGAGGGCAAAGGGGATGAGGTATAGTAAATATAGGAGGAATAAAAGAACTTATTACAAGAGAAATCTTTTCTGCTTTTATTCTCAGATTTGTAGGCACACAACTTGCTTTAAAGGCTCACAAGCAAGATTTAATTTAAATTGCCAAGCAAAGAAAATGACAGAGTACTCCCAAAGAAAACAAAAAAAACACCCTCAGATAGGAAAAAGAAAAATATTCTTAAAAACCCATCGATCCCAATCTTATTTTACTTTTAGTAAAGAAAGCATTGATGTCAACGATGCATTTAGGATTATTGAACAAGAACAAAATGACAACAGTCAAGCTTCTCCTTCAGGGGAAGTAATTTTGTTAACCACAATTCCCCAAGCACCCTAAAAATACATTTTCATTGTCAGAAGACTGTAACATATCTTTAAGACAAGGATTAAATGCTGGCAGTTACATGCACTGCAGAAACAGAGGGATGGATTTTTCATTAAGATATGAACTAGTTACTGTAATTAAGATTTTAGTTCTAATAAATAGAAAGAGTACGATATGGTCTCCAAGATTTCCCCCCCCCCAAAAAGGCATGTTGCTCTGGGTTGTCAGAGCCAGGGACGATGTGTACTGATGGATGATTTGGGGCTCCTGAGCTGTGGCTTCATCCTACTGGTTAAAGACTTCCTATAGGACTTTGCACAAGCTACTTTCTTGGTTTGCACTTTAGTTTTCCTTGCTCTTATTATCATGTAACTTCTCACAGAAGTCAGGAAAATAAAAAATTAGAGGTATAGTGGCATAAAGAAAGTGAGGCCCCTTCATTATACGTGGTTATTTGTAGCCCCCAGGGAAGCAATTCTGCCTTAAAAGACACATCCACCAGGTGTTCTTAGCTATAATAAAGGGCTGCAAAAGGCAATTGAGGAGAGGCACTCCGAATATACGTCATCTGTCTTTCCCCTGTATTTGCATTGCTCGACAACTAAGGGCTTGGCTTCATGCAATTCCATGCAGCTCTGTATTCGCAAGAGGCAAGCACCCCAACTTTAGTCAAATCACAAGAAGAGACAAGTGTCCAGCATCTCTTGCAACTCAGCTCATCTGCCTCAGAGCTATGCTTTTAGTTATATCCTCAAAAGGACACAAAAGCTCATGGCTTAATTTCTCCCTCTTCTAAACGCCAGCATCTTTTGACTAATAACTTGTTTTGTAGAATTTTTATTTATCAGTTTCTGTCACTCTGGAGCCAACATATCAAAATCCCTTACTGATTGGCCTCCAGCAGTCCATAAAAATCTTAGAGCAAATCCTGCAGTTGGAAACATACTGCTGCTACCTTGCTAGATGCACTAAACAGCAAAAAGAAATAAACAGCTAGTGTAAGAAAAAGTATTAACTTAGTTCCACAGAGCATTTAGAGATTTTTTTACTTTTGGCTTCACTTGGTTCATAAAGCAATTGAAAACTTTTGAAGTTCTCTGCAAAGCAGAGTTATTGTTCCCTGCCAGAAGATCCAGCTCTAGAGCAATTGATCTGAGAGATATACTCACAGAAACTCCAGAAACCCTAGAGACGTGACTCTGGGACAGTCTGTCAGACAGTAACTGACCCCTTTCAAAGAAAACAGAGTTGCTTCTTTATGTTACCATGCCTTTTTTTTTTTTTTTATTAATAGTGCTCTAGAGATTTCTCACTATTAGGTTTCAAAGCCCTTTGCAGATGGGAAAAGTGAGGCAGAGGTATGCTCATTAGATCTTCAGAAACTCTGGATAGCAGAAGCTGATCTTTCTGCACATTGTACACACACAGGACACAGTCCTGGGTCCCAAAACTGATGCTGCAACTCTGAGATCTTGACAAATTCACAGACATAGATATTAAGACTCCTGGTTTCCAATATGCGTCCTTTATTTATTACAAGCATAATGCAGCATTGAACATGTCAGGGACTACTGTTTATGGCAAACAAAAAGTTAATGCTTTCCAAAGTGCAGTTACTCACAAGACCATTCTGACATTTCAGAAGTCAAGAGGAACTATTATTAGCTGTGTCTAATAATATTGCAAGTTCCCACCCATGGAATCCGTGTGCAATCCTCCATTGAATTGGCAGCCTTTGGCAGTATCACTGCCACAGGATTGGAACCAGGCAAGTCTCAAAAACACTGCTACAGCACTGTGTAGCCAGCCTGAAAATATCTTCACTGCTCTAGGGAGATGAGTGATCCCTTTGGAATTGGTTTTTGGAACTGTAAACTAATGAATCACTAACAGCTTTAAAGTAGACAAAATGTATTGCAACACAGCATGTAGTGCCGCAGAACTGAAGGAAATCTGTTTACAGTGCTTCAACAGACACTTGAAATCAAGATGCTCAAGAAGGATGAGGCTGTTGAGAAAGAAGCAAAGCTCCAAGTGCTGCGAGTGCGTTTTTCCCTACCGGGACCAGCAGCCATTCCCTGGTGCCAGGGTGGGCTCTGACCTGCCCGGCGTGTTCGCCAAGCACTCCAAGGCAAGCCACAGCTCAAGGGAGGGTGTCCACATGGAAACTGGGCCAGGGACAGAGCAAGAAACAACCCTCTTCTCTTGAGCCTGCTTGGTGTTTGTGCTTCAGTGTCAAGTGCAGAGATCAGAATTACTTCTGTCATTCAGACACGTTCACTGCTGACATCCCCCCAGCCACAGCTGCCTGGAAACCTTGTCAGTAAGATTTACACTGTATTTGCTAATGGGACAAGGTTGACCCCAAACTTTGTATTCATGCCAAGGGTCAGCATTATGCATGTGGCTGGTCGGAAAAGGCACTGCTTTACAGTTCCGATTCTTAATGAATCGGCACAGTCTGGAGAGAAAGGCTAAAAAATAAAATAAAATCAAAGTCCAAAGATTTTGCTGGGCAAGGGGAAGGCCAAAGCTCAAAACCTTCCTCAACCTAAGGACACTCAAAGCCACAGCTCTTGCTTAAGAAAGCTCCCTGCCCTACTTTTGCCCAGCCAAAGCTAGGATGTTACACAAATAAGATGCTTTGGGCCAGAGACAGAATAAGCAAAAAGGAGCATAACTTTGAAAGGAACAGTTAAAAGCATCTCTAGGAAAAATGGCAAGTTTGATGTACTAGTGCTGCTTATCCAGGGATTAATTACATATTTTACAGCACAGACTTACTAAATAAGACAGAACAGCAAGGAATCTCGTCCTTGAAGGATTCCATCTACCTATTAAACCACAGTCACACTTTCTAGTCTCCCTCCCTTCTTAGGCTCCAGAAGGACTACACACCTTCCAGTCCAGCAGCCTGCTTCAGCCTTACCAATAGCTCTGAACAAAACCAGAGATTTGTTTACAGGTGCTAAGGTAGCGAGCTGATCAGATAGTTCACCAGTTCACAACCAATGTATGGAAGAAGGGCAAATTAAAAGACACGCTGATTATTATTGAAGCGGATTACTCAAGATTTACTATTAATGAAAGTCATGTAGCTACACCCACAGAAGGCGACTGCACAGCGAACCAGGAAATAAGGAAGTGGGATGAGAAGGGAAAGATGCTTCTCCCTGCTGCACTGGACTTGACCAGCATGACAGGCAGTGAAGCAGTACAAATAAATCAAGGAGGGGCTATTGTTTATGGTTTAGCACCTTCAGATCCAAAACCCACCCAAATTCCAGTGCACCAATTGCAAGTTAGTTTTAGAAATACCAAAAAAATTGTAGCAATACCACATCAGAGCCCTACCCCAGGTGCTGCATAGCCTTCCCTCCCTTCCCCAATGATGCTTAAGTGAAAAAATTTACCCTGCACTTCAGTGAAAACCTACCCCCAGAGCTTGGCACAAAGTTCTGCACACTGTGTATATCTCTAGCTTGCAGGCTGGGAGAGATGTACTGCCTGTACTTCCTCTGCTTTTAAAGCAAAAGAATGTGCTCACAAATCAACAATAGTTTTACGAGGAAAAGGAGGGAGGATCTTCAGTTCCCATCATATTTGGAGCCATATTCAGAACTACACATATTCTCCAGGAGCAGTCATGACACGAGGAGCGGCAGCCTAACAGGCTTGTCATGCCCCTGACTCAGCCACACTGCTATTTCAAAGCCCCAGCCCTTCTAGGGGCCACCCAGGGCAGGGCTGAACCCTGCAGCGCACACTCAACAGGGGTATTTACACCCTAGAGGACCCATGGAATTACTTGCTTTTTATAAGCTGCTCACAGAAGTATTAAGAGGTGGCTGCGTCCAAGCTAACCAAGGCTGTAGTTAGCTGAGGACATCAGCAGAAACTTTGCATGGGAACCTGAGCCTTACTTCTGTGTTGGTACTACTGATTTAAAGTGACAGTTGCAGTGATACTTTATACTTGAAATACAGACTCCTGCCCATCAGGCAAGTGAACCAAGACCAGCATGCCAATTATACAACCATAGCTTATCGAACACTAAAGATTTTGGGATGCAGCAGACCTGAACTACAGGCCAATGCCTCAACTGGAGAAATCAAAGTTGACTTGAACCTCTACTCCAGTGTCAGGCCAACTCACACACACTGTCCTGGGAACAGCAGATATAAAACAGTAGATCTCAGACCTAGAAGCCTCTGTGCTACCCAGGCTCCCAAGGCAGAAATAAGAATGCTGGTTTGCTTGCAGTCATTATACATGTACAAGGAAAACATGCAAAGTAACTGGTTTTCTATTTTTGTTTTCTTTTCAGTGTTTTGAAAGGTCAAACGCATTTGCACGCTGCTGTGTTCTCTTTATCAGTGCTTAGGCTCAAGCACTGCCAGCTAAGTCATGAGTCATGCAAACACCCCAGAAAGACAGTGTCGGAAGTAGATCCACTGGACATGAATTGTATGCTCAGGTTGTCAGGGGAGGGCTGTTTCCATTTTAAGCACTGAAGAACCTGCAGAAAACTAAGAGCTAGTTTGCAAGTGCACCTGAAGTCAGGATCTCTTCCCTTTAATCTCTGCACTTCAGCTGGCCTCTAAGAGATGCCAGAAAATAAGAGAAAGGGAATAACTCCGAAATTACATATGAGCAAAAATGGTAGGGGAAAGGAAATCACATATCTGACAAAACTTTGGAGCATTTCTAACAGCTGGCCCATAAGACTCATTTGAGCAGGACTTTGCCTAGCTTTTCCTGGTATCTGGCTCACTTCATATTTATTGCTGGAAAGCCGTAACAGATTTATCCCTCCCCTCCCAGATTCTCTGGCCCCCTCCTACCTTTCCATTTTCTCTGGGACATACTTACTTCCACCATCATGCAGTTAAAAAGTATGCTTGTGTTACACAGAGCATCTGTGGGAAAAAACTTTTCTAACATACATAAAATCATTTCAGTTAAAGAAGTGACACGCGAACAGTTTCAACAGAAACTGCAATGTGCTGTCCTGCAACGAAGGCTGGTTTGGCCTCAGACCTTACACCCAGTTTGTCCTCTCTTGTTTTCTTTCCCATCCCCTCCTGAGCCAACTACTCAATTAGGGGAAGGTATCTCCTAAGTTCTATTTCATCTGTGCGGTAACAAGTTTCCCAAAGCATCAGTAGAATGGATTTAACAATCATGAAACAACAATGTCAAAGCAGCATAAATAAATATTGCCCATTAAGACATACAGCAAATGATAATGAAAAAAGTCCCTCCAAAACATAAAATGTAGACGAGAGGAGAGTTCTGTGGCTGGGTAGGTAATGAATGCTGGAAACAGAGTTTTACAAAGGATTAAATTTCCTGCCTCTCATAAACCAGCATGCCGATACACACACACAAATGTGCATGAAAGAGTACAGTACTGCTGTTTCTTGATGCCAACTTCAGATCCAGATATGAACAAGAAGTCTGCATATGGGTATCAGCCTAAACTCTCAGGTAAGATTGCATGTAAATGAAGATGCAAAAATCAAGTAGAGTCAGACTAGATGATGCACTCCATTCCTGTATATACCTGTTAACTGTATCACAAATATAAAAGGCTGCTTTCCAAATCTTAACAGCTGCAAAAAATTACAGGGCATTGAACATAGTTTTGTTCTTCTTTTTCCCTTTGTTTTTTTCCCCTTCTATTTTTGCATGTTACTGTTTGACCTTTTTTCTTGTATTCCTCAGCTGCTGAATTTCTTGTCCCTTTCCTTGGCTGACTATGTCAGCATGTTTATTATTTAATAACTATCCCAGCACTTCTGTCTCTAAGAGATCACCAATTAAAAACCAGTAATGGGGCAGCCAAATCAAATTCTCCTTTCCACATGTGCAGATAGAACTAGACTGCCTTAGGGGACTAAGGGAGAAAGGAGTAGAGTAACATGAACATACCAAGAAATGCACAATATTTGTGCCAGATACACAAGTACTAACAGTGCAATGCTTGTAGTTGCCTACCACATTAGCTAAAGGTTACAGCTTAACATCGCACTAACTCTAGGCAATCTGCAGATTACTCAGTGAAAATAACCAGGACCTATGTAAAGTGCTAAAGGAATGTGACTCTTTAGGCGTGTCTGGATTTCCTCATGCTGCAGGAAAAATCCCCAAAAGAAAAACATCTATAAACACCAAGAACAGGGATGGACTTTCCAAAAGGGCGTGTTGAAGCCCATCCAAGAGAAGTTAAAACACACTAGTAAAAAGTATTCATCCATTTCCCCAAGAGTAGAAGTTCGAATCATAGAATATTTCAGGTTAAAGGGACCTTTTACGGCCATCCAGTCCAAACCCCCTGCAATGAGCAGGGCCATCTTCAAATAGATCAGGTTGCTCAGAGCCCCATCCAACCTGAGCGTAAATGTTTACAGGGATGGGGCAACAACCACCTCTCTGGGCAACCTGTGTCAGCATTTCACCACCCTCATTGTAAAAGATTTCTTCCTTATATCTAGGAAGTTCTGGAAGAAAGTTTGGAGGAGAAAAACTAAAGGCACTCAGACTATCTGAATTTTTTTTTGAGCACATGAAGTGGAACAGAAAAAAAGTAATTTGAACAAGAAAATTACAGGAATGCTGATGCTTCCAGTCAGCCTGGAGGTAAGGAAGGGAGAACCACTCATGCTGTGCATGATTGGTTTTTCTTCCTTCAAGTCCCAGGTAGACCCCACAAACACAGAGCATGCAGAAATTAGAAGTCAGGAACAAGTTGGCAAAATTATTTTGTTTGTGTTCAACATGAGTTACGGCAGACAACCAAGCCTGTTTCTATTTTAGCCAGACTCCTTCAGCCACCCATAATCCATGCTTAGTTCCAATGCACAGCGAGAAACAGGTTCTGTGCTTGTGTGCCTTTGACTCATGAAGGAACAAAAGCTTTGAAAATTGTATTCTTAGGAAGCAAGTGTAAAAAGATTGAATCCTCATTTCAGAGAGACATAACTATGCAGGAAGAGGCAGCTGTTCCACAAAGTCAGAGATTAGCTTTCCATAGTCCATACAAGCCTACAGATTCTCATGTTTTGGGCTTGTAAAAAATGGTCAATTCATGTGTCATCGTCCCCCCAGAAATTCAAACATTTAGGTGCATCTCAGTAACAACGACACTTTAGGACAGCAACGTCACACTTCCAGAAGCTAAGCACATGAGTGGAACAGCCATGACCAGGCAGCTCACCTCCTACCAGAGCAGACCAAGCTTTTGGTAGAAGTACCAGTTCTACTTCCTCCAATCTGAATAAAGGAAGGAAGATGGGAACCTTTATTAGTGAACAGACGGTGAGGGAAATATTCTGCCACCAAGATTATATCTCACACTGCAGTGGAAATATCCAGCACCTCTCCCCTACTCTGGGGAGCACTGGAAGGATAATTGGTTATTATCTGCCCGTCTTCTAACCCAAATTGTTTTGGTCTCAAATGCTGTATGTATAGTACTGCCAGCCTCATCCTCCTCCTCTGCTTCAACTGATCATTTTGCCAGCAGCCGTCACACACACACCAATTGTAAGCAAGTACTCTCCATTTTCCTTACGCCTAAAAGAACTCTGAGCAGTTATGATTAGGTAAACATTTTCTCTTCTTAGTTTCCTCTACATACAAAAATACTAGCTGTATAGATATAGGCAGCTCTTTGGAAAGTCATAACTAATTATATTCTTGAAAGTTGAGCAGCATTATTAAGCTAGTACTACATACACCACCTTCTGATTGGCCTAAAGACTGAATTTATTCTGGGCTCCCTCCAATCAAAATTAATCTTTCTATAGTACAATGAACTGTCACTACTGAATCAACACCAGCAGCAAAAGTGACAGCAGCCTACATCATTACTCAACTAAGATAATAGAACTAAAGTCATTGAAACAGGCAGATGTTGGAGGCTGTCTCCCATTTCAGAATAATGTTCCTGTCGTAACTCAGCATTTATTTTAGGGAAGCAAGGATAAATTCATTACCATTTGCAGGGTGCTCAGATATAACAGTAATAGAAGCCATGTAAGCCTCCCAATATGTACACAGTGGAAACGCACATGGCATTGATACTAACCATCCTTCACCCAGATAACGCAAAGCGGAGCAATGCAATCAATCCTCATCCACTGGAGACCTGCTCCCACATTAGTGTGAGCAACAGTGTTTTGCTATTGCAAACTCAAAAAACTAAAGTTGAGAGATGTGCAACACCGGAAGTCATTTTGACAACATACAGAAGCTTCATGATTTATTCCTGCATCCTTACCTTATTTCCTGGTAACACACTGTATCCAAAATTATCATCTAAAGAGCTGCTGTTTTGTCAGATTGCAATAATCCATATCCTCACTGCACAGAATGCCATGATTCTGCGTTGATCACTAAACTGCATAGATCCAATGATTAGGAAAAACTATTGATGACATAAAAATGGTAAAGAAGAATACAATGTTTGGTTTTTAAAGTTAGATCCTTTAATTAAAAGCATTAGAAGAAAATAATGATTCAAAAAATAGACCAAACGTAAGATCCTTATCTATTTCTGAACAGAAGTATAAATGGGTGCAAGGTGTACTTCCCTTACTGCTAGGATTTAATGACCATCTTCAGCCCACCGAATAATGTCTCCTGCAATGATATGGCCACATATTAAGGAAAGGTCATCAAATCTGGGCCCAACTTTCAGCCTTCAGGTCAAAGCTGTATATCAGTAAATTGATAGGATTATTGATATTCATAAATCAAGATTTATAGAGTTCAGAGTCCAGTTAGTTCAATTAGATAATGAATTAGGAAAACAAAGAGACATTTTGGAAGAAAATAAAACCACTTAGCCTGACACACAAGATAACCTTCAGGTAGCAAGCCAGTACAAGAGCCTAGAAATCAAAATTGATTTTTATGTATTGTTCTATTTTAATTTAATTCTCATTTATATTTACCCACAGGTTTTTCATTTTGCATTTCACCTGAATAAGGATGCTAGATAGTATCCATGACTTCCTAGCACTTGCAAGACTGGTTATCTTGTCTTGGCAGAAGGTCAAACTGCACACCTTTTAATTTAGCCAGTTATCTAACTGTACCAGTTATCTAACTGTTCCAAACAGCTCAAACCTGCAGCTGAGATACCTATTCCTGCTTCATAGCAGTTGGAGTTGCTCAGCTTCCTCTGACAGAGCTCTGAAAACAATGGATTTAATAGGGAGGGAAATGCCCATCTGATTCTAATGGCTAATTCCACCTCTTTCACTTAGAGAGCAGAGTACCAGATGCTCTGGATTTCCTGCTTTGTCAACTATAGAGCAGTGTCACGTTCAGCTCTCACATTTGATATAGCTGTTTGTTGTCTGATAAAACATGGTTCCTCAGGGAAAACAAAGGGTTGTCTCTAGAGAAATGTATAAATACACCTTATTTGGCAGTATGGGAACTCAAAGCCAGTAAGTTTGTCTATGGGAAAATGCCTGATCTTGGGAACACTGTTCCCAGGGTATTCTCTGTTCCCAAGTAGTTACCAACAGCTGGCTCAAAGTTAAAATGTAATAGACAGACTTCAAAGATCATCTTGCATCAATAAAACTATAATAGGCTGGGGAAGGGGGAACTTTACATGATCTCACCACACACACCCCCCCCACATCCTTGTATGCTGTCTATAGAAGCTATGGATCATACTTCTAATTCATGCATGCTGGGATAGCTCCCTAGTGGATCCAGATGAATTTACAGCGGCTTAAAATTTCTGCCTTTATACAGTGACTCCATGGACAGCTGCCACATTTTATTTTACTCTTATGGGTTCAAAATCCACTATGTTTGACTCTGAGATTCTTCTTTAAAGACAGTTTGCACAGAAACCCTTCTTGCAATTCCAAGTTATGCCAAGACAATGAAAAGAAATAGATTAAGCATCTATAAAGTAGATGAGCCGATTATCAGCGTGGTAAGTATGTTGTAACATGCTTTTCCGTTCCATAGCAATTCAAACAAAACTCAGTGTGCTAACAGTTTTATGGATTCATTTGAAGCAATATGAGAAGTTATTCATCCTCTCTCTACCTCTGCCACAGATGTGTTACTGTCCATGTGGCAGACAGCCATTAATATATATAATCAGTACTCCCCCAGCTGTGTTTCCAGCCAAGCTTGCCAACTTTGCCCTGCAGCAGGTAAGGAGCACTCACACTTAACATCGCTCAGGGGAGGCAAAGGGAGTAACCTTCAACAGTAGTCTTCAGCACACAAGTAATACTAGCTGAGAGAAGCTTCCAGGTATAGTTATTTGCAAGGGAGTATCTCTTATAGCCTAAATTCAAGTTGTAGGTATATGTATTTCTTTGCATGCAGCCATAATAACAGTGCTATGACAGCTTAATGGCGCAGCACTCAGCATTTTGCGTCCTTGTTACACATAAGTGCCACAAGGTTCATACACCACAATAAGTCATTTGACAAAAACTTCTTCAAACTTTTAGAAACCCACTTCCATGTGTATTCCTATTAATGCAGCTTTCATACACAGAAGAATTATTTGCTCTTCATTACATACCAGACTGCAAAGTCCTTAGGAATTTAATATTAGCTTTTAGAAATACATACATTGCTATTACCAATAAGGAATTAAACATTAGTTGTTCACAGCAAGAGAACAAAAAGTTTAGACTGAAAGAGATAGCTATTACTAGTTATTTAAAAAAAAACAATAGTTTGGGGAGTAGAACCTTTATCAAATGGAGCCCGAGGAACCTTAAGCAATAAAAACGTATTTATTCCAGACAGCTGCATATAAGTGCCAAATTTTGAGGCACTTCAAAAGCTCCCTAAAACCAAGGCCCATACAGATAGCAAATTAGACATCCAAACATGGACATTCATAGATATCAGAAGTTATTTAAACACCTTAATCAGCTTTTTCCAAGTGGTTAGAGATACTGATAAACTGCTGTGAGCTGAAGAGATTCACCCCACCCCTCTCAATAGCTTGTATTTATTTTAGTCTGTTCTTAGAATTGTTTTAACCAGCTCCATCAAACCAAATCTTAAATTCCTCCTTTTTTTCTTCAGCCAAGAAAACTAATGGTCCAAAACAGTAGAATATTGGATAAGTTAGTAGTGAAATAAGTTCCCTTCAGACAAAACAGTAAGGCTTTCAAAGAATTAGATTCTTCCGTTTGACAGAGAACACAGTCCACATCACAACACTGAAAAAAAAAGCAGTGGGCAAATTTCCAAGATCTTTGAATAATGAAACAGTGGTTAATAAAGCAAGACTTATTTTTCACTCCTCTTTGGCATTTAATATCCTACTGATTTGTATACACTAACATTGTACTAGCTGCAGGACACATGAAATGACAGAAAAACACAGCCTCCCATCTGGGCTGGTCCCGTCCAGCTGGTGATTAGGGCAGGGCACAGTGCAACCATATGGCCATGATCAAGAACCCACAAATATCATCCAGAGTTAACTGGGAAGAGCTATAGCCCACTTAGTCTCCTAAGGATGATAAATCCCTCTCATTCTGTCTCTCCTCCTCAGTGGACATGGTAGATTTGTCTTTTTGCCTGCACAGATGAAGCTTTGCTGGTTAGAATACTAGTGATACACAACAAAAAAAAAAGTGAATGTGGTGCTTGTACCTGTCAATGACAGAATGACAAAATTATTTCCATGAAACAATTAAAAACCCATTAACCTCACATTTCTGCCTCAAGTCCCAAATGAAGTCCCCCTCCTCCCAAAAAAGCTTATGTTGGCATGGGAACTCTGAAACCGGAGGCCAAAATCCTGACACATAGCGCATGGGTACAACCCAGCAGCTGAATGTAAGAGATTTGACTCCAGCAGTCATACGGGAAGAGTATAACAGTAGCAGCTCTGTTATCTAGCCGGCCCTTATGTATTAACAGAATGGGAAGAGCCTACTTATCTAACAACAAACAGGAAGAAAATGAAAGGCAGAACTTCACATCTTCTTGAACAAGCACCACTGTTGCTATCTACATAGTTCTAATAGTTCCCGTTCCACTGGTCTGTTGAGTCACCTTTTAGCAATACTTGTTTTCCAGCTGATAAGTCAATAACCCCCAATGAATCATGGCACAAGGACATTACATGTGGTAGAATAACCTTTTTCAGGTTTTAATCATTAGAAACAGAAACCAGATCCCAACATATTGCCTGAGCTACATCTTAAATTGAAAGATAGAGCCTCAAGTGGTACACAACAAAGTGGGTTTAATTGTAATGCCATGACTCTAGCAGCATTGTCATGGCCCATTTCCACTCATCTATTGTAACCAACCCCCCTGCTTAGCAGTAAGGACTCTGGTCAGGTCCTGTCTAAGAACATCTTTAAAAGGTTAGAGCTGTTGCCTAAAGTCATATTAATTCACCAGGGGCCAACCTTCCCTCCAAGGCAACATTTGATAAATAGCACAGCATGACTGTTGGAATGGCTCTGTGTTTTGGGAGACACCATCTTTTGAATGGGATATGCAAGTAGAAGGTCTTTTTGACTACATAACCAAAAATGATGACCTGAAACTGTCAGGAGTAAGCGACAGCCTGCTCACAAAACATTGATCAGTACAAATAATTATACATAATAATTGGCAATTGAGTTTTGCTAACAGTTTTAAAACATTTTTACCACTTGGATAATAGCAGAAGAGATACAGGACTTTTTCCTCTAGAATTCTCAAACTATAAGCAGTCTTAAACAAAATAACACCTACAGCAACAAAATACAACAGGGAAACACTTGGTCAGAATTTGAACATAATCTTTAATTTTATACCAGCAGACTTTGTGTGAGCAAGATTTTTCTTTTTTCCTGAAGCTGATAAATTTCTTTTAATACATGGGTGCTGACTTTCAAGCTGTGCATGGAGCCCTCTTCTGGAGAAATTTGAAAAAATAAAAGCTTAAGAACACAGTAGTACAGGCTACGCATTTGGAGAAAGAGTTTTAGGACTAATTTTCTTTATTCACTGTAATGACAAGCTTGTGAAATCTATACTTCTTTCCAATTGACTTAGTTGCAAGCCAGTGGAACTTGACAGTTATTGTTAAAGCTATCAAGTTTTTTTTCCCTCTTCTTGTAAGTTTTACTTAATTTTATGTTGAGTCATCTGTGTGAAATGCATAACATACAAAAGCAAGCCTGTAAACAACTTCTGGTTTAAAGCAAATATTTTGTATGCAGTCCTTAGAAAATATCTTTTTGGAAAAATGTAAAACCCACTCTGATTTGATAGGTTTAAAAATCTGTAGTTACTGCTTACTGTACTCTATAGTGAGCTGCACAAGCTACCAGAGTACACTTAGTTTTTATTGTCAGCTTCAGATCAATGAAGCTGTATAGTATAGATGTGCTTTGTAGTTTTAAAGGTGATCCTGAATTAAAGAATTACTTGAAACGTATCTTCCTCAGCTATTCCAGCTACTGTTCAATTATCTTCTTGGTGAAAACAGGACAAACGGTAGTAGTGTAGACTAAATCTTTGCAAAAGAAAAAATTATTTTATCGCCCACCTGTTTACCACAACTTTTACAAACATACTTAATGGGCTGAAAAAAAAGCAATTCCCCATCCTCAACCTTTAAATGCCTCAAAAGGCAGTTTTATATCTATATTTAACAAATGCAGTTGAATTAGATGCAGACCAAAAAAATAAAACTATAGTTAATACTTTTAGAAATGATGTTTTAATTAAAAATAAACCTTTTTTAGTTCATGTTCTTATGAATACGAGAATTTCAAACTTTTTTCTACACTGTAAACTTTGCTATCATTAATTTGAAATGAAGTTATTCCCATCTTCTATTTCCACAGAAAGTATTGAATTACTAGACTGCTAACGCTTAGAAATCATTTTATCAAAATTGAGTTTTGCAAGTTCCACTAGCATTGTATTATATGAGGCATTATTGCTACTAATGGAGGAAAAAAGAAAACTTATGAAAAAAAAAATCCCAAAATGTGTTACAAACACTACACAGCCAGATGGCTGCATTTGTTTAATATGTTGTTTCTCATATACTTCTATTTACTTTTCCTGTCATATGAAAGTTGTGCATGTGGTGTCAAAGAGAAAAGCCACACAGCATTTCAGTAAGTGCTCTTTCTTTCCCAAGCATGCTATCACCTTCAGTTCATACTTTAACCTGCCAATACTCAACAACCTTATACCTGAAGACAGATTTATGTACACTTCCTTATTACAGTCTAATTCATTCCCTAATTCATTAACTCTTAGACATATCTATAAAGTAAACTTGGAGATGTGTTAAATCACCAGGTAGAGACATTGCCAGTTAAAGCTACATATGCTAATAAAGAAGATGGGGTGCAGTTTAAGCACTTAAATGCAAAGCAATGCTAAAGCACCGCAAGCTCAGACCAGCAAGAGAAAAAACTGAAGTATTGCTGAAAGTTATCGGTAAAGTGCAGTTGTTTTCAGAATCAGGTGTTCTGCACCTTGTCAGATTTTAAGTAGTTACTGACGTTAAACACATGCCAGCTATGTGGTTTAACAGGCCTTAGAACACTGTCCTCCCCTATCATATACATACTGCTTTTCCTACAAGGGACAGCTAAAGAAAATCCAAACTCAAAGCTGATTATTCATTAGTGTGCTAAAGATGGACAAAAGAGGACTGAAAACACAGAGAAAGCCAAGCAAACTGCAGTCCAGATGGCAAATCTCAAGCCCGAGGTGAGGGAGCACCAGCTCACTATATCCAGAGGTTACCTTTACACTGTCTGTGCCCTCTACCCTCCGCCCCTCTGCTCCCTGAGCATTGCCTCCCGCTGGCAGCTTCGCCAGCTCAGCTGCCTGTCCAGGCTGCATCCCAGCCCACTTTGCCAACTTCTCCCCAGGAGCCCTTTGGGCATCCCCAGCCCACCCGAGAGCCGTTCAGCCCTCCCCAGCCACAACAGCTTGCCCGCTCGCTGCAGCCAGTCTCAGCAGGGCTGGCGAACTGCCCGCTGGCCAGCCCTCCTGCAGGGTACGCACAGCCCCAGCCCTTAGTGAGGCCCTGCAAGAAACTCCGCAGGTATCCCCAGCACATGCCGCTCCGGCTCCTCAAACTCATCCTTCACCAGAGCATTCAGGCACCATACCTATGGCCCAAAGCAGCTACTTTCATTTGTTCCACTCCCTGGAGCAGGATTGTTATCCTGAACCCACCCAAATGCCTGTGTGCTTGCTCACAGTCACCGAGTCTCCTACTGTCCCATAACTCCAGCCACCCACGCTAATGCTTTTACTCCTTATCAGGGTAAGCCAGGACCAAAATATCCCAGCCTTGATCCACAGCATATATGCATTCAGTTCACCCTACTGCTTCCTACTTACACACTCTTGATGTGTCTTCTCTCAACAATAAAGCTCTCCCAACAGTGATCCCTCACCATTTCTCTGCTTATCATTCTATTTTGAAAAAGCAGACTAAATGCCTGCTGGAGATTGCAGTTACACAAAAAACACAAGCGCACAGACTCAGCGTCCCAAGCACTAGTTTGACAGTCAAAAACCCACCAACCCCCTAAGGGTTAACAAAACCGCTCGATCGCCAGTCAAAAAGGAATTAACTTTTCTCTCTACTCCGTGCACAGGATGCCACTGTCACTAAACCACTAAACGCAAGTTTACAGAGCTCCAAAGACAAAAGAAGGAAGGATGCATTTAAGCTGGACAACAAAGGATTTTCAAACCTCCCCAGAGCTTCCAAAAAGTGAGCCCTGTAACAGCAGCGAGCGGCAAAGAGAGCAACCAGAAGGTACCGAGAAGTCAAAGCCCAGCCAGTCCCTTGGCTTTGACAGACAGCAGCAGCAGCGCTTTAGCAGCTCTGTGTTTTTAAGGCTGGATGTTTTTTCCTCCGCTTTCTGGCAGAGGGGGATCTATTACGCTTAATAAGAGAAAGGCTACATAGCAAGTCACTAACAGAGTATTACACATCTATCAAGAGAGTATGGGGAAGGGAACCTTTTGCAAGGTCTGATTTTATTTTTCCTCCAAATTCCCCCCCCCTTTTTTTTTTTTTTTTAAAGAAAAAAAGCAATAAATAATGTGAGCTGCCTATAACAGCCTACTACCCGGCAAAAGCCAGAGGAAAGAGGCAAATCAAAGTTGCAGCATTTGATATGACAGAAAATATTGCTGCTGCAGCTGCTACCGAGACACTTGAAAGATTCTCCACACCACCCTTCCAGAAGGGAAACAAAAAATGCTATATATCACACGGCAAATTTGTTGTAATTGTAAATCAAGGAACTATGAGATTCTACATTCCTAGCAACTGGCTTATAGCAGAGATCTTACATCTTTCGGCAGTAATTCAATCAATGTATAATTACCCAGAAATCAGACCTGAATTACAAATACTTTCAAATCCAAATGCACGAGAGAAGGAAAAAGAAAGCAAGCAAGGAAAAAATACACATTTCTTACCTGGGACAGCAGAAAGGACAGAGCAAGTTGAGTTTTGTGCTGCATTTTGCCAGACTAGAAGGTACCAGAGGCTTTTTCATTCATGCACTCGGCTGCACTGAGCATATTTTCACTGTGAAACAGCCTTTGAGAAGAGACTCTGCCTTGAGAGCCAGCCAACTTCCCAAATAGATCAGCAGCATCATCACTAAAGCATTGGATAGAGTCTGATGACCAGAACCAATGGCTTTACAAGGATGATTTCTTCACAAAGCATCCCCATTTTGCATCACACATATTGGGCAAGCACCTCTCACAAACACAGCACCTTTAGAAAGCATTTTGCTTTGGTGTATTTGTGTGTTTAGTTTCAGTCTAACAAATCATGCCTTACAGATCTCAATAGTATTTTCCCTTTTAGAGAATGGAATTGCACAGAGAGAAATAAGAGCAACTCTGAGCACCGCTGCAAAGAGATTCTCTTTATTAAAATGTTAATAAGGTATGCTTTATTTTCAATAAATCAAAAAAATGACCACTGCAGCTTTAGTTACTTCCAAGCCTTAGAAGAACACAGTGAAATTTCTCAGTGCAGCAGAAATACAGATTATATTTTGTGTTTTCCCCTCAATCTCACAAATCACAATGAAGACAGATCAATTCTAGCCTGCAGAAAAAAAATCCATCATAAGGCAATAGATTTTATTAACTGCTCAGGTAATGGCAGAACCAGCTTTTGATTCTGTGAACTTGAATCTAGGACAAAGTTTCAAAGCTGCATGCCCTTCAATTACAAAAACTTTTCCTGTTTGGAATAGGGGACCCCTGATGTTTCAAGAACCTGCTTTCTTTGGATTGGTTATGTTGCAACCCAGCAAGCAATACCAGGCAGATGGACCAAAGATTACAAATGAGCTCCCCTGTCTGTATTTCCAGCTCCACCTCTCTTGCCACTCCCCATTATCACAGCAGTCCAGTCCTTTTTTGACTTGTCTTCTTGCAGTTGCCAGGGTTATTTAACAGTACCCTTCCCCCATTTTCAGTAAGGTCAAAAGTCTCCACAGCTCTCATGACTGATGCTTTTCCCTTGCTTGCTCATCCAGCAGAGCCAGCTGCCACCACTTTCCACTCTGCCCCACATGGCTGCTGCACAAGTGGTGAGGAGCAGAGACATGGGGAGGGGAAAGCAGGTAAACAGATGGGAAGGGATATGCATCCAAAGAAACTGACAACCACTTTGAGTTCCTCAGCATCAGCAGGAGCTTCCTGCTGTGAATAATGTTGTTTGATAGCTTCCCCAAGCACTGTTAGTCTACTGCTCGTATCTTCCTTTACTCACAGACCGGACCAAAACTGAAGGAAAACACTGTCCTTCAAGTCTAAGCCCTCACATGCAGCAACAACTCTGCTCCGGTACCTTAATCATACATGTATATAAATTAACACTGGAGATGGATCGGAAATCAAAACAAATCCAGCAGGAACTACCAGCAACAATTATAATGCTCTATACAACAGCAAAAAGTTCACCACTTATATACAAAAAAAGCAGGGAGGTTGCTTTCTTTTTCACCCTTTTTTCCAGGCAGGAGGCCAGCTTTAGCAGCACAAAAACAATCTTAGAGCTCTTTACGATTAAAAATAAGTGAGTGACCATCTCCCATTGCTCCTTCAGGGTTCCCAGCTTTCCATCACAGCCTCAAGAGAAGCAGCTCAGAAGTTCATAGACAGGCAGTGGGGTTTTCAGAGGGCATAGCGTGCAGGGAGCGGGAGCAGCACCAGCAGTACCACAGTACACACAGCCTTTGTATGGGAGCACTGGGATTTGGACAGGCTCTTAAACCCCACAAACAGGGGCCAAACAGCTGAGCGAGTTACCAGACCAACCAGAAGTAGGTGGTGACTGAGAGGAACAAAGGCATATCTGCATCCTGTTTCACAGGAAAGGGACTCATTTTAAAAAAAAATAAAAAATAATCAAGTCATGAGGTAGATGATTCACTCCAAGATTATGCTTGCAGTAACATCAGATTGGAGCCAATATGAGCAGTTAGCTTCTGAACAAGACAGCACAGCCAAGGAGGTAGAGAAGGGAACAAGGAGTTGGAGCCCTTCCCTGTACCCCCACAGCCACAAGGAGCAGGGCTGGACCTGCTGCCATGGCCTCCTCACAGAGGGGCCAAGCACCACAGGCCCAGGGCAGGGCCTGCCGCCCTGATAGCCCCGCTCAGGGCTCCAGCCTTTCACAGCCACAGGGAGCCACACACCACAGCCCTCTAGTCTCCAGAAACAGCAGCTACCCTCTAATACCAATAATAATTAAAAAACCACATTGTTTAGAAAAACTAACCTTGTACCTCTAGTCTCACACTGCTTGTCCCTCCTGCTGCAGCCTGTGCCTCTTGCCTTGGCTCCCTACTCTCAGGTGCTCCTATTTGTCTCCTGGAGGAGTAATTAACCACTGCCGGAGGGTTAATTAACAGCACCTGGGGGTTAACCCTTTACAGGCTGCTGCCAAGCCCAGGCCCAGCATGGCACACCAGAGCGAAGCTGCCACATCCTTCCCCAGCGCTCACCCACGCAGGACCTGGCCACCTTTGGGAAATGGCCTTTTTGGCACTGCTCCCCTGAGGTAAAATCCAGCGCACAGCAGCCCTGGATGCTGAGGGGGGGGTAACTGGGTTTAACTGGGGCCTCCAGCATCGGGGAGATGGGCAGCTGCTGCAAATCAGCCCCTAAGGCCAAGGAGGAGGGTTTGGCCCTTTGCAGGTGGGCTCCCAGCGGGGCTGTGTCTTCAGGGGTCAGGAGCAGAGTCTTCTCTACTAATTAGGTTATTAATGAAAAGCTGGCAGGTTATTAATTAGAAATTAAGACTTGGTTCCTCAGTCCTTCTCAGCCTTAGGTGACAGGAGGAGGTTTAACCTCTATAAGACATCTCTGAGGAGCAAGCCAGGAGGCAAGGCTCCAGGTGATGGAGGATGGTTGTTCTCTAATCCTCCCCTTGAAGCAATTTTGCTGCACAAATGAAACATGAAGTTGTGGGGCTATGGAATGACAGCAGCAGAAACAACAGCCCCAGGTGTGGGACACGGTGAGAGGAGAGGCTCCAGGGTTCAGGCCTTCCCCTGCAGGGCAAAGCTGTGCTCCTCTTACCCGCTGCCTCCTGATGTAACATGTGCAGTAAGCGCAGGCAGTGACTGAGAGGGGCTTTGGTTTGTGAGCAACGAAAGCTCCTGCTGAGACCTTTTCTAGATCCAAGCCTACATTAACTGATGGATGTAACATGCTCTGCAGTCTTTAGATGGAAGATGCCATCATTTTCACTTATAAAATCTTGGGCAACTTGGCACCTCAGCTTGCTCTCTCTCCATACTCTGGCGAAGAGGCCAATGCTGAGCTGAGGCTAATATGAACAGTATTAATTGCCTGCAACGCGTAAGGTGTTGTGAGAGATAGACCCATTAGCAGACGAGGGAGTGACTGTATGCTGCCAGAAATGCCTTTTGACCTTCGGAAGATTTGCCCTGACTAGTTTGTAAAAGCTGAGGATTAGCTGCTATGAATCTGTCAGAACAAGGGAAGTTCAATTTCACATTAAAGTGAGTCACATAAGAAACCTGGATGCAAGAGAGAGGGACTAATTTCCCCTGCCATAGTACTGGCAAGCTATATAGTTCTGGCTGCTACACCACATTACAGTTTCTGACTCTTTCAAGCTTGGAAAAATGTTTTACACTGGGCAGCAGTGGGATGTGTGAACTTGAGTTGCATGTCTCTAGGGCAGAAGGAACAGAAAGGATGCACCCCCAATATGGGAGCATAATATGGTCTAAGACAACTCAATCCATCAGACCAGCATCTACCCCTAAAGGACAGGTATAGTTGAATTTCATTTAGGGCAGATGGGCCAAGTATGTAGTGGAACAGAAATCCAGTCAAGCAAACTAATTCAAAGAGTAAGTTTACCTGCAGCGTATTTGACATTGCCCTTGTTATTAGGAAAAAAACACGCTGGTTAGGGCTTTCTGAAACCCTTCTGCGTTCACTCCAAGAACAGCCAGAGAACAGAAGAAAGTGAGCCTGGCCTGCTGTGTCCATCAGATTTGGCATGTCACCCTCCTGCTATGCCTGCAGAGCCACCACCACTTCCTGAGGATAAGAAGTTGTAGTAAATGTACCTGGCTAGAGCTAGAATCCATAGCAGGAGTGAAATCCCATCTTCCTGCCTGAGGTTCTCCAGCAGGAAGAAATGAAGCAACTGGCTGCAATAATGTTCTGTTCCAGAGAATGGAGATTCGAAGGATTGCAATAGAGTTGATTTAGTAAAGAGTTGAGAAATAAGTTTCCATGCACTCTGGTTTTCTGCTTGGCAGTTCTGCCAAAATAAGTTTGGGTAGGGATTCTCAGTCTTAGTGCAGCTGAAGTTTCTTTAAGAAAATTCACAAAAACACTGAGAGTTTTGCAGTTTGAAAGTCAGCCCACAGCTTTTCATTATGTACCCAACCCAGTACCTCCATAATACCTCAAATTTCTACCAGTATTTCTTACACTAGGGGCTTATTGGCAACAGAAAGTTTGTCATTAGTGCAGCTTTCTCTAAAACATGTGGGAATGCTGAATGCTTTGTCTACTGTTTCCTACATCTCAGACCAAGCTCTAGGATAGTAAATGGGGTTTGTTTTCTTACTTGCTAACAGGCAAGTCACAAGCAACTAGAACAAACTGATACTTCAGTGAAAAAAAATACTATGTGTTTCACTGTCAGAAGAGAACAAAAAACAGTTGGTGAGTCAAACAGGAATCTTACCTTTTAGAAAAAACCTTAAGAGACCATCACACTTTTTTCTCTCCAAATAATAATAAACCCTGTTTATCATGACCACAGGAGCCATTTCTTCAATTCTTAAAGCAAAAAAAAAAAAACCTCTTACTTTTTCATTTTGCATCCCTGGGACCTTGAAGCATAAACAAAATACGTGGTCAACTTCTGTGCAATGCTGTACATCTAATCTTGTAATCCTCACTTGAACCAGAAGCAAGCTGTTCCTTAATTCACCCTTCATCTGAGCCAAGCTGAGGAAGGAGTGAGAAGAGCCTTAGGTATGTGGTGGGTGGGGTGCTCCACAGCATCTGCTTCATGGAAACGAGTTTGTTTATATCCCCTTCTCCCAGTGGGCCCCTGTGTGGAAGGAGCTCCTGCTCCTCAGCTGACCTCCAGCATCTAACTGTTTTCTGGAGTGGTGGCAGGTATTTTCCCATATCTGTTATGGACTTGTGCCTTTTGGCTGAACCGTAGCAACTGAGCTTGCACTGTGAGCTTGTCCTGATTGCGAGGATGCCAGGCACTTTGCTTTAGCTGTTGTCCATAGTAATTCAATCACTTGCAATCCTACACCCATAACCAAGGTAGTTGAATTCTGGCCTTCTATTTACCCACTTTTCAGTAATACAAAGTTACCTCGGATGTATTAGCATATTTGTCCTCCCCAAAGCATAGGGATATCACAAAATATTCCTGCAATGTTACAAAAGAAGGAAAACTGCAAAGGGACCTGATTAAGATCATAAAGGTGGTCAAACACAGAGCTAAAAATGGGGCTGCTTGCTAAATGCCTTAGGCACTGGCCCTTCCGTCTATTGAAACGACCCATCAGCCTTCCTGGGGGACCTGGGAGCTTCCTCTGTTTTTGTGCAAAACCAAAGCTGAAATGCAGTTTAATTTAAAAAGTCTTCATTGGCTGGGCTATCTGTTTCCACTCCCTACATGTGCCTCTCCTGCCTCATTTTAACACCACTACTCCTTTGGCCTCCCCCCATATGTATGATTGTATCTGGCCTAAATACAGGTGTTCTGGAAGCAATTACAGCTCCGTTGGAGCAGAATATGACGCATGGTAGCTCATTAGTGGTTTGCCCATATTAAGGGAATGACTCCTTGTTTCCCTTTTGACCTCACCTATTGTCTAGGAAATGAATGGATCTAGGAGTGAGAAAATTTGTTTTGGCAATGGGATCTGTATTTTCCAAGACTCTGTTATACTGAATTCTGCCCAGAAACACAAATCAGAATAATTAATCAAATAAATGCACAAAAGAACTTATCATTCCCTATTTTGGTAGCAACTATACAAAGTCAAAGTCATTATTTAAAAATTCACTGTGCAAGTTTATTAGAAAAGTTACTCTTTTATACATTAAAAAAATAACATTTCCACAGGAAATGGGAGAAAAAGCAAGTTATCACTGTCAGAGGTTCTTCTAAGACATATCCAAACTCAAGATATTCATCATGAGTTATGGGTAAGTTAATACTGCAGGAATAAATTAACCACAGAATTTTAATGACTTTATTGTGTGACAGTTTCTAAAGCCCAACCAAATATCAGCTAGGAAATTCAAATGTGAGAGATACGCTCTTAATTCCCACAGTTATGGATTTTTTTTAAAATCCCTTCTTATGATATAAGGGTCATTTAAAATATTCTACTATGAATATACAGCTTACTTATGGGTAGCACATTTCACCATTCTTATCCAGCCAGAAGCCAGCTTAATCTTTCATCTTTTCACAGAGGAACAGGAGATGCATAAGTATATTTTAGGGGGAATAGAATAGTTGAGAGAGAGAGAGGGAGAATGTGTCAGTCTTTGAATATCTCTGTGCACAGGACTTCAGCTGACACACAGCCCAGAGCTGTTAAACCTCCTGACTTTGGGCATAGCCGCTTGTGCTGTATGTGGTAAGAGAGCGATGCACTGCTCTGTTTCGTGTTGTTTTCAGCTACTGTGTTTACACTGACCAGTGCAACTCTGTATTTCACATACCGTTATCATAAAGACGTGGTTGCAAAGTCCCTCCATCAGAATCACAATTGTATCTGCAGCAACCAAACTGTCTTGGGTTAAAAATGGGGTCAGATACTAGGGGTTTGTGTCCTGACACCTGCTCCAGCAGGAGGACACTGTTGCAGGAGAAGAGACCTGAGCAAAACCTCCCTTATAAGATGAAAAGGGACATTTATGACCTGACCTGGAAGAACATTTACGACCTGAGCTCTGTAACAGGGGCAAGCTTAGGGTGAGCTAAG
>NW_009649588.1:219303-255182 GCF_000708025.1 Charadrius vociferus
CACCCTCCATCCTTAAACTCTTCCTTCCCCATTTATATTCACAACCTTTTCTCTATGCAACTGTCATGGCTTTTAGGCAGATAAATATCTTACATGCTTCTCAAGGGTGTCATATGCTATTTAGTATTTTCCCTCTGGTATCAGCACCTGTTAAGCATGGAAATAAAGTGATTAGTCTTACATGTTTGGCTTCAAAAATTGATTTTGGGATACATGTCCTTATCATTGGCAGATTTGCCAACTCAAAATAATGATATCCTCTTCAATGATAAGTTTTCTCAGTCTTGAAAAATAGGGATTACATTAGGAAATTTTCTGAATTTCCCTTTCTCATGGAATTTTCTATACCTATCAAACCATTTCTGACAAAGCTGTCTAATATTATTTAGCCTTAGAGGAAATTTGTCTCTGCAGATCTAGACATGACTTAAGGAAAAAAAGTCCTTGTGATGCAGGGGAAAAAAATAATGTTTGAAAATTGAATGTTCTTTAAATAACCAGAAAGCTGTTTTGTTTGGTTTTTTAAGTCTGAAAATAACCTGGTACTTTAATCAACCTAAAAAGGCCTGATAATAAGGTTGGATAAAAAGTAGCACTATACTACTATGCAATTACTTCAGACCTAAGCTAGTGGCATCTCAAAGAGCAGCTAAAACCAGCTAGGTTCAGTTTTAATAGGTCATTAATTACCTTTAAATTAGCTGAGTATTATGTTGTAACAATGTATGCAAGTATTTCTAGAGACAATTATTTGTGAGCCTATTGAAATGATCCTCAAAACTGTATGTCCATCCAGAACTCAGTCTAAACCACAGGATCCTTTCTGCCCTCCTGCATCCAGAAGGTGCATTGAGCCTGATGTATCTTCAAATTTTGGCTCCTTAAGGAGCAATAGCTCTCAAACAAGCTACTCTGTATACACCAAAAACATTTGATTGTTACTCTGCTTCTTTACATGCCTTTGAAATATTATGCATGAATTCTTGGTTCATCATGTATCTTGAGATCTCTTTGTATTTCATTGTTTGTCTTCAATTTTGTATCTTTCTTATGTAAAATTCATTAAGCCTTTGTAAATATGTGGAAAAAACCTGTTCCTTTTGCTTTCTCCCTTGGGATTCTAGAAGGTTACCTTGCCTCATGCTCGGCCGTAATATCTCTCTTGGGCTTAGTTTTTAACGCATGCAGTACTCCAAGAAAGAGGCAGTCTAGGGTGTTTTACAAGGCTCAGCCTCAAAGGGAAACAAATAATTTCTTTTGAATTGATGGGACTGGATCCTCTAGCACTACAACAAAATATTCTCATATTATCTTGCCTTGGTCAGGTTGTGACCATAAAATTACCTGCTTTTTGCTGAGTGGGACTCTCAGAGGAGGTAAAAACAGATTGCAGTGGGTCATTCTGGGGCTCTGAGGCATCACATTGCTCTTGTGCTGAGGTCCCTTGTCAGCTACTCATGTGACAGAGCATGGGTGGGAAATTTACTTTCATTGATGCAGGAAGAAAACACTTAACTTGGGGGAATGGAATGCTGCAAGAATGACCCACATCCGGGTATTTAATTCCCTATTTTCTCCTATGTTTTAAATCAAAATAGGACTTCAGTAAATCTAGGAAATCCTACTGGCCATGCTTGATAAAAACTAGTGCTGCATATTCTTGTGCATGCCATCCAGCCACTATCAGCAGGTTGTCAGTCTCCTGGGAGCTGCAATCAACTGGCATATATTAGAGCAGCTTTGGGCATGTTCTACTTTAAGCTGAGCCCAGCACAGACACGCCAGTAGATCAAAGAAGCCACAGTCAGCTCCACAATACCTTTTTCCTTGTGCTGCGGTTAACAACATCAGATCAAGAAATCCCCTGAGCTGCAAATAGTTGGAAGCTGGAAATGCGCTCAGGGGAAAGATCATATGAGAATGGTTTGTTCCTGCTCTTAGCCATCTGTTTACGGCCACTGTTGCTGTTGGTCTCCTCTGAGATGCAAGTGTAAATGCATTCCTAAAAAACTTTAAAAGAATGCCTAAGGAGGTGAGAGGGCAGAGTAAAAGGAAGTAAGGTGGTGGAGATATTGGTGTAGTGGCGCCTGTATAGCAGTGATGGTGGTGGCAGATGTTGTCATCTCAAATAAGAAGGCAGAATCGGCTCTTGCAAAGAGCAGTCCCTCCCCACAGAAGAGCAGGAGGTGGGTAGGCTGATCCTTCTCACTCTGCTGGTGGTCATCAATTTTCTTTTTCTTTTTATTTTAATCAGGGGAAAGGGTCCTTTTGTCCTCTCCCTCAGTGCAGCTAGCACAAGCAGCTTGCTGCACAGGGGGGAAATGAAAGGGTCCGCACAGCTGCAGGGCAGGGACTGTGCCTTGCCAACAGAAAGCCATGCTCCTGTCAGGATGCTGTTAGCCCAAGTAATGCAGGTGAGATGAATGGAGCCAGTACAGCCGTTCTGTGTTAGGTACTGAACAGATATTAGCAGAGGAAAAAAAAAACCACAAGAAATAATAATTATTCTGCAGTATTAGAAGTAGGCTATAGAAACAGAGGTATTTTCTAAGAAGCAATTTTTTTTCCTCACTTAGAGAATAAAAGAAACATTTTTTTCTGACAGCAGTTTAAATCTGGTGAAGGCAAAACTGTTTTCTGAGAGATTCCTCAGTGATCTATGTCTGGTTCCAAAAAATGGCCAAAAATGAGCTCCTGAAAACCATGTACCACATCCTATGTGCAAGACTGTGCTGCTTCAGCCCTAAGGAAAACAGCTTCTATGCGCCACAGTTTGGGGATGCAGCAAAGGTATTAAGATGCTGAGGTACCAATTTTCCACTTTCCAGCATGTCTCAAAAAGACTCAATAGCATCAGGGCAACAACAGCTCATATTAGAAAGCTCAGGTGAAAGTGTCTCAAGTACATGCCCGGGGATGGACTGGGTAGCAGAGCATGGGGACGGTCCCTGGGTCTCTTCCTGAGGTCTCAACTGCTTTGGGAGCAAAGGGAGTGAGCTGTTTGACAAGTCTATCCCACTTTTCCTGAGAGCCTAGAATGTGCAGGGTGCTACAAGAAGGACATTTCATAATGAACCATATAGCTTAAAGTATTGGCTGCATGCCTGAGACCCAGCCTGCTCGAGAGGGATGCTAAGATTTTGTGCTGTGGCAAAGGAGAAATTGTTTTTTCAAGCTTTTTGTGTCTTTTTATATCTTATTTGTATTTCTTTCCCTTAAGTAAAGAGGGATTAAAATAAAACTCCAGACCAGAACGTACAAACTAAAATACTGCTTTATTTTTGGAAGAAAGATTGTGGGAATGCTGACTCAGCTACTAGAATCAGCACTTCTGTGGTTTCCCTTGCTTTGAGACCAGAATTTAAGTAGTTAAGTGAGACACACTGCAATGAAGGGGCACAGATGACTTTGCTAGCCAGTGGGTAAGAGGTGCACCTGGAATAAGAAAGGCAGTTCAATGGAAGCAATTAAGGTAATTAACTCTTTCAGTCTATTGAACCCTGAAAGCCAGAGATATAAAGTAATAGCAATCAAATGTTATTAAACATGCCAAGTGTCTTAACAGATAATCATATACAATCAAGCTCCAATAATAAGAAATAAAATTTACTTATGATTAGATCTGAGTCAAAACAGTCAAAACAGATGCAAAAGGAGCTAGTAAACTCAGCAGAAAAAATCTTCAGGATATCTACTTATGTCAAGATCTAATGGAGTTTACTAAATAAGTAAGTTGTCTGAAAAGTGCTAAAAGCTGGTCTCTGAAGTAAGCAATCAGATTGTACAGTCTTTGGGAAACATCATTATATATCTATATAACACTATTTCAAAGCATGTTGTTATAATGTTGCCAGGGTGCCGTCAGCCTTAAAGTAGAAAACAATAGTTGTTGAAGAACTTTCTGAAGAACAGTTTTTAAGCCTGGAAAGCTGAGAAGAGATAGGTTTAATCATAGATCAAGTTAAGTAGGAAGAAAATAGCAAAACAGAATTCCAATGTAGACAGAATGCTGCTTCAACATTTAAAAAATGTTGCAAAGAATAGCTGCAGACAACGTTTCAGCTTTATACTTTATTCAAAAGATGTCAGCGCATAAATTAGGAACCCTATTCTACCATGACAGGATATTGGATCATAAATACAGAAAAAGAAAATACTAGCAATATTTTCTGCTTAATAAACAGGAGTGAATAGAGAGGCATTTGTTGATCAGTAATTTTCAAGCAACTTTAGATAGGTGTTGTCTTTGTGCAGGTATGCAGCAAGCTAACATGGGATTTGATCCAGGGTTTTTGTAGCTTTCAGCTGAAGTGGAAGAGAGTAAGACATGCACTGACCAAGGCTGTAGTGAAAGTAGAACTGAACCCATGCTCCTTAGAGCTTGTTTTTCCAACTGGTTAAAAAAAAAAAAACCAAAATGTCGTATTTCTCCCTACAAACTCTGCCTCATTATGAACTCTTTTACACAGTGCCATTACTTGGATGATGATGCAAGAACAGAAACAGGAAAATGTGTAATATTGTTCTCTTTCAACCAAAGCCTTCCGTTCTGACCTAATATTGCTGGCGTATTGGACAGATTTAAAATACTGGGGTTTGGGGAGTCAATTTTCCAATGGAGTATTGGAGTAAACTGCCAATTCTGCCTGAGCTGATGTGACAGTGTCCAGAACCACCACCTCCTTCAACCATCCCTTCCCAGTGTAATCCAAACCTGCAGCAGAAACCAAACTGGCTTCAGATGGTCTGCTGCTGCTTTTATGCAAATCACTTGCAGACCGTAAACCTCATAACAAGAATAGACAAACCTGACGTCTACACTGAGGAAAAAGCCCTCGAGGTCTAACTATCCCTGCTGGTGACACTTGCCCTAACTAGAAACTGCCTTCTTATTGATTAACCACAGAGAAGTAAGGAGGCAGAGCGCTAATACATCCTGAGGGCATTGATTAAAGAAATCAATGCTGTCACATCTTTATGCCAGATTTTGTTTCTTGGCATACCGCTTATTTTACGGTTCTGTGGTTGACAAAAGCCTGGTGAGACATTGCTGCTTCCAACACCCACTGCTGAACACAAATTTTGCCTGAGATCATGTGGTTTCAAGGGTTTTCGCAGCGGTGAGTTCAGTCAAGCTTAGCTCCTTGCTCTTCCAGTTTGTAGGGAATTTATCCCAAACCATTTCTTCCACACCAAGAAATACATTAACCTTAGTCAGCAAGTAAGATGCTGTCAGAGACGACAGGTTGCCTCGTTCCTTACTCTTTGCTATGAAACAAGCAGCATGAAAACACATTTAGGCTGATACATTTTTCAGGCCTTTTACAATATGTACGCAGCTGCTTCAGTTGACAGAACTATCCAAGTATTATAAAGCATCTAAACAGCGCATCTTTATCTCCATCCTGGACTAGCAGGCAAAAATATTTTTATTCCCCACCAGAGAACTCGAGCAGGTGCTATTTGTCTACAGTTGCGTCCTCTACAGACATTCTTTCTTACTTTCTGAATTTGCTTTAGGCAATTCATAACTGGCATAAATGGTCAATTCATAGCATTGACCATTACTCGTGTGAGTAATGGAGACAACCTGGTTTCACGGGATATTTTGTTTCCTTTTACACAGAAACAAAAAGGGCTCATGGATTTCATACCTATGAACGTAATTCTTCATCAGGGAAGTTCAGGCAAGAGACAAGCTTTACTAGTGATTTTGGTAGGAACTGCGCCACAGTTGATGCTTTGCATTTCATGAGAGGAGATTCCCTTGATATCAAGATGAACAGAACCAGACAGACAATGTACAATAGCACCATCTGGTGACTCCCAATAATCTTACTGTTGCCCCAAATCCCAAAGACAGGATCCATTACAAAAAGAAAGAAAAATAAGAATACTTGTAAAAAGGAGCAGGATTCGGTACAAAATTATTTAAGTTAAAGAGCCAGTCACTTCCATGTGTGTACAATTTTCATATTGCATATGACAGCAAAGGAGATGGTTCATAAAGAATTTGGGGAGTCTCTTTTTTTAGTTAAATACTGTGTGATTTTCCATCCCTATTCTAGAGGATTCCAACATTTAACAAAATATTCAAAAATTGACCCAAGCCCCAAGAAAAACATACTTGGCTAGTATTTCATAATGAAGTATTCTGTACCTATGCAATTCAAATGAATTGGATCATGTTTATGTTTTCATTATAACTTATTTGACCTGCAGATTGTTTCCTGTAGATGAATCTGTACCCTCTGGGTGGAAGGGGCAGATCTGGGAACACTGTTTTGTGGGGTCTCTGGGAGGCAATGACACAATCATAAATACTGGTGAAATAATTACAGAACTATTTCCTTCTGAGCATGACCAGGAAAGATGTCCTTAATGGGCTTAATAGATCTTCCAAATTCTTTACTTTCATTTATTTCCTTGCTGGTCTAGCCCAATCTATGAGCTTGTAAACACTGTAAACACTGGGCCCAAATCCCAGTTTTCCGCTATGAATGGAGGCTGGATGTGATTAGAGACAACATCTAGGCAATAAGTTGATGCTTGGTTAACAGTCTGTCTTCTGAAACAGAAAAAGCTGAAAGATTTTCTGTAGAGCACAGGAGAAGCATGAAAAAGTCAAGGAGCTTCTTTGCATAGTTATGTGGTTGGTTATCATTTAAAAAAGAGTTGTGGGAGAAATATTGAAGAAAAAGGTTCAACTTGCTGTGACCACAGCTGTGTTTATCTTTTTCTAACAAAAATCTGGAATACTTGAGCACAATAAAAATTTCTGCAGAGCCAAAGCCAAAGAAGAAGGCTTGGGAATTTAAGTAGGGGCTCTGGAGCTGATGAGAAGTCACTGGAGAGTGAAGCCAGTAATTACAGGGTCATTGTATGTCTCATGGGTCCGAATGATACCCTTAATGCATTTTTCTGCTGCACATGGATCCCAAAAAATTTCCGTTTCTCCACTTAGGTCAACTTGGACGTGAGTTTGGTGCTGTGCCTTGAATTCTTCACTGACAGCATTGGATGATTTTACCTTAGCTAGAAACGGTCTCTTCAGGTCCTCTTTTCTGTATTCAGTCGTGTTGAAGGACACATACGAAGGGACAATCTTGCTGCAGAAGATTTTCCATTTAGGTATGTCTCAAAACTGTAAAGAAACCATTTTGAGCTGTCTTCTGTGCTTAAGAATAAATTATTGTCCTTTTGATTTATTATATATGTACCTAGTATTGCAATGACCTGCAGCCTGCAGGAGCTGAGAATTTTTCTATAACATAACATGCACCACTTTTATATATTTATGAAGAGTGAACAATCCGTTCTCCTACTATATATATATGTATATTTTTTTTAATGAGGATATAAATTGGAAATGTCCAGAGCATGGGATAGGAAAATATTGACTGAATGCCAAACATCTTTCCAAATCAAAATAAATAAGAACTAATAATCCTTGTTGTGCTTGTCAGCTGTAGCCAAGTTAATGATACGATGATAAAAATAAACAAGCTGTTTCACAAATTGGCTGTAGCACACTATGGAACTTATAATGCTATACTTGTGATTGGCCACTCCTGCTGCTTTTTCCATTTCTTGGGCAACAGAGCTTCTTCCATGTTGTTTGTCATCTGAAATATGAATTCCAGAGACTGACTGTGGCTTAGTGTGCTCTGTACAACTGATGGATGTGTGTGTATGTGTGAAAGAAGCTTTGCACATCATTACATCCTCTGAGGGTTTGAGCCATCCAAATCTTTTGGGCTGTGCAAGTTCCCTCTTTTGCAGAGAAAAAGACAGAAAGTGTTTGTGCAGATGGAGAAGATTTCTTCAAGGAGACAGAACTTTGTTTTTGTTCTGTAATGTCATCCTCTGGTGAGCTCTTGACTTCTTGTCTGGGACCCATGAAACATCATTTTGAATACAGAGAGCCATTTCAGAATGATTTATTGCATCAAAACAATCAGCACAAACAGAGGAATGTATTATGGTTACCACTTTTTCCTGGTCCCATGTGTGCTCCTATCCCTCATGTTCCTTTGCTGAATACACAGGGGAATAAGTATGTAGGTGTAAATATGTATTATTTATTTGTTAAGCTGAGAGTGAGGTCTGACATAGATGTTTTGCAGCATTTCCCACATCTTACTGTAGGGAATGCATTCAACGGCAGAATAAGCATTATTTAGTTCTCTTTAATAAATGGTAAGATTTTAGGAGAAAGTACAGCAAGTACTTGTGAATACAAAGCACCAGCCCCTCATATTGCCTGCCTCCCCCAAGACACATTCACAGTGTCACGTTAGAACCCAGAGCGTTTGGTTGTTGGAATAGAGATGCACAGCCAGCAAATTACTGCTCCTCACATACAGAGTACGAGACAGGCCTGGCAGTGCTGCAGTAGTTATTTCTGCTGCCATTTTTATCTTTTTTCTGTTAGAACTCTTTTGAAAATCTCCTCCTGAATCAGCTTGCATCTTTAGATACTTAAATATTTAAACAGACACAGGTTACAGTTCCCAAGAGAGTTTTGTTCCCTCCACTTATGAACCTTATTGTATTTTCTGTCATTTTAAAGTAGCATATTGATGTCCTTGGAAATCTTAACCACGCTTATGATTGGAAGGAGAAGCAACCTCACAGGTAAAACTGCTTTGAACATCAGGACAGAAAGCTGTGCCCTGTAAGACGCTCATTTGGAGAACTCTAGTTAAAGTTCCTTCATCGACATGTATCTGTTCTGCTGCATGGACCATGCAGTGCCCTCAAATGTGTACAGGCATGTCAATGCCTTGTTCCAATGATTCATGAAAGGTGTTAACATCTACTGCATCTTGCAGTGAGTGCTAATGCAACCCCTTAGATTTCTATAATCACTCAACTCTGGAGCAGTTCTTAATGTTTCAGTATAATTGTTCTCATCAATTCAGACCTGCTTTTCAGATGTTCGTTGTTTATATCCCACCTTCTGCACCTAGTGACTTGGTCGGGAGTTAAGAAAATTACTGTGTGCATGGGGAGAGGACTGTTTAGGAATTCAGCCTGTTACAGTTAAAAATAGGGCCCTCAATTAATATATGTTCCAGCTCATTTTAGTTTTGCAATCTTCAAATTGTAAATTGTTTTTGCTATGTGTTTTTTAAAGAACAGAATTTTAAATGTTGGGAAAAAAAGTGAAGGAGCAGAGATCGATTTATTCTTCCTGTAGTTTTCTTGTCATGTCCTAAACCCTTACAAATGAGGGTTTCAGTGTGTCCAGAGATAGAAACATATCACACACTGAGTTTCTCAGGCTTATAAGCTGTTCACTGAAAGTCAAAAGTTTATTGAAGGGTGGCTGCAATTTAAAGTTGTTTCCTCTAAAGTGTTATTAGCATTTGACGGACACTGATAGATGTTACTAAAACATCTTTGAAAGGCAAAGGAATAATTCAGCCAACAGTTCCACTGATTTTCCTTTCTGATATATCCCCTCATAAAATTAATATCCCTTTGATGGATTTTTTCCAGAATAGAGTGCTGTATCTGAAAAAGAGAAGCAAAATATTTCCTGCAGTATTTTCTCCTTGATGAAGAAGGAAAAAGTCATTGCACTGGAATGCAATGAAATAATTAATACCTAAGACACAATAGGGAAAAAAAAATGGATGGGCTCTGCCTGAAATACCCAGTGCTGGGACATGGATTACTTTCCTCATATAAACAGGAAAATTTGCGTGTTGGTTCTTGAGGAAATACCTAGCTGATTTTAAATTGTCTCTTACTCATTAAAAGCTACTAATTAAAAAATTTGGTCTCTCTTTTTCCTTTGTGTAGCATCATTTTCTAACTCTCGGTTCCGCTGATGACTTTGAGCACCTAAAGTTTTGTATGAAACTGTTCTAAAACTACTTTTGCATGAGTATTTCCCCGAGCTTCAATCCCTGCCCTCTTTCTCTTGAATTATTTAGCAGTGCAGATAACTTATTGGCATGAATCTGTCACCTTTGTCAAGAGTTTACCTACCTCTTTTCCACGATAATCTCCCATGACTAGCTAATCTTTCCTTTTGACTCATGTTCCATGAACCTTTGAATCCTTGGTTTTTTGTTGTTGCTACAGCTCTACCAATTCAATCTCTGCTGAGTGTCTTACATTTCAAGGACCAAAATTGCTCATAAAATGTTAATGGTGTCTATCTTATTTCCTCGTAATGCTAAAATAACTGTAATGTTCTGTGGGCATGTCTACCCCAAGAAACTAGTGCACAGTAAAGCAAGGTTTGAATTTATGGCTCCTCACTTCTCACATAGACATTTTAAGGGTACACTGAGTAGCAGATGACTTCTTCCACTGTTAAATGTGGAGTAAGTCACCGTGAACTTAAATGTGCGTGGGGCTTTAGAAAGTAGTAACTAGGGCAGAGAAAATCCATAACAGCTCTCTACCTCCTGTAGTAGAGAAGTCCTATATTCTTAAGCGGTTTCTTCCCTGTCTCTAAGAAGGATTTTCTTGTGGTTATAGTAGTGTGGAAGAAAGTTGTGTTCAAGTACTCTGTGCACCTCCTGTTGGGTAGCCACCAAATAATTTAATATGAACTGGTTGAAAATTTTCTTTCAAATGAGTGTTTCTTTGGAAGCTTGGTTTGCAGAGCACTAATGTGCATATTAATGAATTCATGCTTCTGCTTCCTTTGAAAAGGCTTTTCTTGGGAGGGCGGTAAAGGAAAAGACATGCAGGAATATTTTCATTGTTTTTTGTTGTTACCCAAAACACTGAGGTTTTTAGCTACTACTTAAAATTTCCCATGAGAATTGTGGCAAAATTAAAATATTTTTCATTTTCAGCTGTATTTTAATTAAAAGGTTACATTTTCCAAACAGCTCAAGCTCTATCATTGCTCTGCCTTAGTTCTCTGTCTGCCATTTGGGATTATAATTCTTTTCTATCTTTTTGTTTCTCCTGTCTATTTGGATTACAAAATGCCTCTTACTGTGTGTTGATACAGTGCCTAGCAGAATGGGATCCTGAACTTGGCTGGTATATAGAGTTGCTACTATAATGCAAATCAGTATTAATAAATGAGCATCAACCGACTTTCCTTTTCACCTTTTACATTTCACATGTTTCAGTCAATATGCTCTTGAAATGAGTGCTGGACTTTCTCTACTCTTATAAATAACACAGTATTTTACTATATCATCTACAATCATCTTTAAGCCCCCACCATGATCAATGTCTCCTAAGAGCATAGCCTTTTAATTATTTTCTGTCCCCTGCTGCATTACCTTGTAATTCCCTACTGGAAAGTGTATCCCACATTTGCTTGCACATAAGCCTAATTAATTTAATCAAATTATTTTTAATTTGTTGGCTTTGTTTCATCACATTTGTTGCCCTTTTTCCCTGATATCAATAAATTTATTCTCTTTTCAAAATACGCCTGCTGCCAAGTTTACATATGTAATATAAAAAGTAGTCCCTAAATCATCCTTGATGAGACCAATCCTATTGCCTCACTTACCCTTTTGAAACATTGCCTATGACTTATATCTTGTCACTCAGCAGCCTTTTTTGGAGCCAAGCGAATAGAGTTTTCCCCACTTACCAGGTACAGTGACTTTGTAGATTAACCTTTTGTGTGGTAGGGCTTTTAAATTTGCATAATTTATATCATCTACTTCACCTTTGTCTGCTAATTCGCTAACGTACTCAGCAATGTCACACACATCCCTCACGGGAGCGCGTGGGGAGAATTGCTGTGCGCACCGAGTTCAGCTGCGCGTCCCCATCACTGTCCTGTGGGGCAGCCCTTAATTCTACCTGGAGATAGCAAATGGTAAGAACATCACTGCACCTTGTTAATAGAGAAAGCAAAAACAAATCCAGAATAGGGATACCAAATATTTAGGGAAGGGTTTGCTTTCCTTTGTTCTCAGAGGGAAAGGCAAAGAGAGGATTAACAGCACTGTGATGGATTAAATGAAAGAAAGCAAGACATGGCACAAACCATGCTCCAAAGCTGAGCAGGCTTTCAAATGGAGTATTTTAAAGATAATTTGAGAGGCATTTCATTGTTGCACTAGCTGCACATTTGTCAAGATGCTATAGCAGGTTGACCTTCCCATGCTGTGCGAGATCTGAACCAGAAGGGCTTGATATCTCACGAGCTCATCAGATATCTCGGGTAGCTCTTGAGATTGACAGGCCTTTTTTGCATCCATATAATTAAGCTGGAGCATCTTTATCCTTTGGTGGTATCAGGTCTGGCTTTCTGAGCTTCTTCCAGTAGAAATACAGAATTTTCACAGGGGGAAACTGGAACAAAGATAGGTGGTAATCTTTCGAAAAGAGAGAATCAATTAATAAACTCTCCTGGACTTGCTCCAGGTCTAGCTTTGCAGTAGTGTCTTTGGAAGCACTACGAGCAGTCAGGAATCCCCAGACAGCACAAGATCGTTCAGCGTGTGAATTATAGACTTCAGCCTTGAGCGTATAAGTGATGGTCAGGAACAAGAGGGCAGATGCAGAGGGGTAATCATTCCAACTTCAAAGTTAACTCGTACTATATTGCTTCATTACAGTGCGGCAAATCAGCGAGGAGATCTGATTAATCCTTGATGTAACTTCCTTGACATGCCCTCGTTGTTAAAACATACTGTCTTTCTCTAGCACCTTCATGCTGTTTCAACAACAAACATTTGAACAGCCGCGGCAGCACATGGACATCAGGAAAGCCGAGCGATCTATATTATAAGCTCATCCTTAGAAAGCGATGAGTCAAGATGACAACATGTCCTGACACACTAGGAAAATGCACTTACCGAATCAGTTCATCGCCCTTTATTAATAAACTGATACAGTGCTAGACCATAACACAGAAGGCAATATTTGGTCTAAATTTAGTGACTGATAACTTTTTAATGGAAACCATTGAAGTGCAACTGGCTAGGGGTAGTTGTTCCTGCCTGGAACAATAGAGGAGGCAGGATGGGAGCTATTCTGTTGTATCTGACAGCAGTGTGAAAAGCTCTAAAAGCTAATACAAGGTAAACACCTGCACAAAAGTTTGCAAAATCGCAGCAAAATCTGCATGTGCAGAAAATATAAATCACAAATGACATAAATATTCTCATAGATCAGTAGACAAGTGGACAGGCTCACCTCACCAATCACCTCTATATAAGAACTGATATGTGTATAAATATAACTAAATAGCTAAACAGCTATATAGATATATATAAAGAATGCATTAAATGTTTGATTTAGTTCCTATAAATCTGGAAGAGTAGTCAAGTATGAGGGGTAATTGTAGTCTACTGACCTGTAGCCCCTGCAGCTACTCACAAAAGCACAGAGCTGATTATTTCTCAGAAATGATCTCTTTGGTTGTAAAATATATTTTGCTTAATACAGTGATGGTGGAGCTTGGGGTCATGGGGAGAGTGAATAGTGGGCTTTGTAATGAACCTTAAAAAGAGAAGTGTTCTCCGAGCTTCATCTTTTTACATCCTGACACACAGATCAGTGTTTTCCCTGTATGCATTTCAACCCGAGCTGTCAAACTGAAGCATGAACACAGGCACCGATGTGCACATACACAAAAAACAGCTCACACCAAAAGCCCTTTAAACACTGGTTCTCCCTCTTAATAATCTCTCTCCTTTGAGAAAAGCCTCACTTTGGGATAATCTCATTATGGGGTATCTCCTTGACAGGTTAATCTTCTCAGTTACCTCCTGAAGATTTTGTCATCTTTTAATCTGGAATACGATCAGATAACATCTACAGATCAATATCTTCTCTGTAGTCATGTTCCAAAGGCTATGAGAGCTGTTCTGCCATGCAGTTCAAATGCCTCATTAAAGATTTCTCAAACTGTAAAACCCTTCCAGAGATATCATGCTTTCATTTGCTATACATTCAGTATAATGTTCCTTAATTCGCTCAAGTGTTTTAATATCTGTCACAGTGATTGTTCCTTCCTTAAAGCCAATATATTTTCTTAAAATAAACTTAACAGGTCCTACACATTTTCAACTAGTAGTATATTAATTTGAATGAGCTTTAAGTGAATTATATCAGAACATTTCTTATGATCCATTGTCATATTTACTGCACATTTCAACACGAATATGGTATCTTCTCATTTGTTAGCTTTATGTCTCTTGTGACAGTAAATTAAAATGATCTGTTGAACTCTGATTTTCTCTTTTTGCTTTCACTTCCTAACATAATTACTTTCCAACATTTTATTGACCTTTTTTTATGTTGTAGGGTGATTCACATATAGTAAGATCTTTGAAATTATATTAAGAAAGAAATGTAAGGTTACCTGTTGAACATTCTTTGCTTTGTGCATATTGTTAATCATTAACAAGATTTCTGATGCATTCACAGAAACTTGAATGTGTTTCTTTTCTAAACAGCACTGATAAGGGGATTGATTATACAGGCCAAGAGGTTCATAACCCTTGCTATTGCCAAATGCTGTCTCTTATATTGATGAATTCTGGTACCAAGAAGAGTGAATAAGCAAACTAGACATTTCCTTCTGGGGGCAAATAACCTGATGACAAAAAGAAAAAATGGATCATAATAGGAAGACATATGGAAAAGGCTAGCCAAAGACATATGAAGAAGTAAGACTAACACTGAATAAGCATTTCACTCAAAAAGGGGGAAAAAAAATTATTTGCCATTTCACTCTTTTGTAAGCTTCAGTGATTAAGAGTCTGAAAATATACCTGGTCTCAATTTACACAGCAAGGTGTTTATTAGTTTGTCAGATCTCACATAGGCAGAAGCTAATTTGCTCATAGGGTATGCTGTAATTATATCACTGAATAGTTGTTTTAAGGGATCCAGGTTTAATTTCTTCCTCTTTGATATAGTCATTTAATTACAACACAGTGTGATTGATTAATTGCAATTACAATATTTTCTTTCTGAGAACTCACCTACAAAGTACAGTAGGTACTTTGTAATACTCTCTAGTAAGAGAGCACAAGGGAAAGCTGCAGCATGTAGTTTACGAGGCCAAGAGACTATATACAGAATATATACCAGTTTTCTTTAGGTAGAAACACAGCATGTGCTATACTGGTGAGATTAATCTGTGTTTAGTTCCCCACCTCCATCTCTATTTAATACATGGTGAGAAAAAAAAATATCTAGTGTCTCTGTATGCCCACTTGTCAAAGCCCTCTTAATGGCCCTGATCCACAACTCACTGAATTCAATGAAAAGATTTCTCTTGACTTCAGAAGCCTTTGGACTGGGCTGGTTATGAGCTCATCTTTCTTTCTGATCTGCAAGTTACCTCAAACCTTTGAGAGCAGTACAGTTCATAATAATTGAATGAGCATGGGCTCCTCACCTCTGCTCACCACCTGGGTTACGCCAGCTCTGCCCAGAAGAGCTGATGGAAGTCAGAACCTGTCAGAGGATGCCCAAATTGCCTTGCTACCTTTGTCTCAATAATTTTTCCAATAAACACAAAGGTTAGAGACAGGCTAATAGCCAGTGAGGCAATCAGCATCAACAGAAAGCTTCTTCAGTTAGGGTCTAAATAGCAGTTAACTAGGCACAAGAGAGACAAAAGGATATAGGCATTGCAATGCTAAGACAAAACCTGGCTTTGGGGGACCCTGAGGAATCCACACAGCCTTGTGTCAGGTCAGAGGCTGCCAGTAATAAGAGCAGGTTAGCCCGTGTACAGCTCTGTACTAATGCAGCAGTATTTCCTATCATCCTAGATTTGGTGGTAGGGTCCTGAACTGCACTCCAAGCCCTCGAGAGACCATGCCATCAGCCCAACCACAAAAGACTCTTTTTGAGGAGGGGGATTGTAGGTCAGAGTGACTCCAGGTCACACTCATGAGGCAGTGCTGAGGGGCAGATACAGCCCTCTTCACTGCCTCCTCCTGTGCATCTACACTACTGCACCTAAGGAGAAAGGTAGGAGGATGGGGAGCTGCAGTCTTCAACCCAAACACCTTAATTCCACAGAGTCTCTTTTAGGTCTCAGTATCCTTTAGAGGATCTTGGCCGTCAAGCCTTAGTTTCTCAAGCAATTTACTGTGATGATCAGTAAAACAATATAGGAGTCTTCTTTAACTCACCATAAAAAGGTTGAGCTTTAAATCTAATGAAATTTAATTATAGCATTAACATTGTGCAGATACTGATTTCAATTTAGAATGTCAGAGTCATAGGGAGCATCTCAAGAATTAACTCTGTCCTAACTTACCCTGCTTTATGTGGTGGATTTTCTCTGTAGACAAGAGGGGAAGTATTCTAGTACTAAATTCACAGTTAAGATGTTGCTTTGACATATCCCTGAATAGTGCACTCAGCAGAGTTCAAACAGCCTGACATTCAAAATTAATACTATAAATATGACCCTAAAAATGTCTGGAGTTCTAAAGTAGTGGGCCATTAACTTTTACAGTGTTGACCTATTCACCCTTACATCAGTTTAATTAGTGTACAACTAAGAGAGTTGAGAGTAAATATCACATGGACAAGCACAATAATCATTGTTGGCTTCAAACAGATAAACTTTTTGATGAGCTGCAAAGCATTAATAAAGCCACCTACACATTGCCCACATATACCCATGGCAACAAATATACATCAACATAAAGCAGAAAAAAGCTACAACCTATCAAAGTTTTAATATTCATCGTTTGAGGCTAGCGTGATTGCATTTGCATGCCTTTGCTGCTTTTTTTTTTCCCCCAAGGACGAAATGAGGGGAAAAAAGCATAGAAATGTAAGAGAAAGTGCTTTGAAGCTTCCGAACAGTTTTGATCATATGTCCAAAATGAATCAACAGTTACTTAGTGCAAGTGTATGTTATAGGACATTGCCTATGCCTTCCGAAAATAAATCAAGATGGACATTAATCAATATGTGAATGTGCACAGAAAAGGAACTGGTGGCATTACAACCTTGCCTGTTAGCTTCTTGGACAAGTGATCTGCCACCAAATGTGGCAGCTCAATACAATTAAGAATCTTTTTCACTCTCTTGAAAGAGGAAAGTCTTTGCTATTCACATATCTATTGCTTTTCAGTGGTAAAACAAAATATCTGATAAATGATTAAATTGCTATAAAACATAGCATATATTCCTTTCCATACATGTGTATTGACATTCTTTCCCTGGCATGAGCTCAAATCCGCTTCTTGGATTTATATTTCTTTCTGCTTTTTCCATTCTATTTACCTGGCATTTACCCGAGACTCTGGACCTTCTCTTCAAATTGTTCTTACAGCAGCAGAAAGGGGCTCAAACTTACGACAAGCCCAACCTCCCTGCAAAACACCAAATGATTTCTGTTCAGTGAGATGAGAACATCCAATATCCTGCAGAACCTGTCTGTGTGAATGGATCTCAGGGCAACATCCAAAGGGTTATGAGCTTCTGTTGTTGTGTGGTTTTTCTTTGTAATAGGTTGTGAAATGGGTCCTGACATTGTTTCAGCCGTAACATTGTAGCTTGAACTGGAACCACTGGCGTATGAGATTCTTCATTAACGTCAGTTCAACAACATCCTTTCCTGCTCTCCTCTGCAAAATTTTATGAACTCGACCACCCTATCTCAGTGAAGGCGCAACGTGCAGATATAGGCAATAAAAGTGATTAGCAGTCTGGCTTTCATTTAAAGGGAGACAGAAAAAGAATGGACCGTTTAATCTGGAGGCAAGAGAAACTCCATGGAAGGGACAGAGGGAGACAAGTACATTCGTGGGATAGGAAAAAACGCATCTAATATTTGCCCTCTCACTTAATGAAGTCACAATCAATTGATCTGAAAGGCAACAAATTAAAAGCTGATAAAAAATAAAAGAAAACACAGCATGATCCATAGCGGCACTAACCAAAATGAAATATCATTGAGGACAAAAACTAAATTCAATCCAAGACCAGATTAGATATGCAAATAATGTGAGAGTGGATAGTTACACCACAGAGAAACACAATTGATTTTATTCATATCAAGTAAAAATTGCTGTGATATAGGTCATAAGTCAAGTGCCACTAATAAGGTTTAGAAGAATTTTCCCTAGGATCATTTTCCTCTGGACTAGGCAGACTAAAGAGCCAATAACTCCTGTGTTCTTCCAACAATTACAGCCGTGCTTTTCACTGTAGATATATAGTTATGTTGGAGGGTGGAACAAGGTTTGCATATATACTCAATATACAAGACAATGTCTGGAAACAAATAGCTCTGTGTACAGTGGAACCAATGAAGCTTCGTGCAACTGTCTTAAATCAGAGCTGCTGTGAGAATTTTCTTTTAATACCACTTTTCTCATCAAGTGCAAAAGGATTTGTTCCTTCTGCGTCTCCAAAAAGCTAAACATCTCAGGAAAATATTCTTGGGCATTGGGCACACACGGTAACCCTTATCTCAATGGGAATGTTAATGGAGTCTCTCTATTCTCCCTGTTTACCTATAGAAAATTTACAAGACCGTAACACCTATCAGATTAGCCAATGGGTATAAAATGGATATAAAAATATTTGGAAGAGACCAATAGATCAAAATGCACACAGAGGGTAATTGTATAAGCATTACAGTGAGAAACCAGGACAGGAGCATTAATATGGGAAGCGCACTCCAGCCCAGCCACTTACCTCCTCCACACTCCCCCAAAAAAGCATTCAGGAACAGCAGATTGCAAAGAGCAATCATGCCAGCCACAGGTTGGCAATCACATCTTCTCCAAACAGCAATCATGGCTCCTACTGATGGACAACAACATGTGAGAAACTGTCATTTTGGTATTTAAAATCTGTGGTGTGTAAAACACTGTCAGTCAGTCTCAGCTGGTGGGATCTGAGTTACTGGAGAAGGAACTACAGAAATTACTGGATCTGAAATGGACCCCACAAGTCAAAATGTTTATTTCTTGCAACTCTTCAACATTATTTGTCTATGCTGCAGAGTGTGCAGCTCATTTATTTACCTGTCACTGTACTTGAGTGAGCAACATTTGGTCTTAGGACTTCAAAATTGTATTTTTTCTCCCAAGCTCTTCTCAGCAGGTGTTTCTTAACTGTGGAGGGACAAAAAGGCGTATTCTTGCCTTCAGCTCTAAGAGGCCTTAGACAAGCTCAAAGGCCACTTGTCAGGAGAGAAAGACTGTGTTAGCACCATCTTTCCTGTCCTCTTCCTGTATATAGTACTGCTATAATGGTGGTAATGTGATCAGCGATGCTGAAGAGGGATTAAGGGCTTGACCTAGTCAAACTTTATGGTTTCCCAGCTGGCAGTGAGAAATTACTTCCTGTGTTCCCAGTGCCAAAGGATGACTTAACTGGAGGAATTGGATTTTTTTTTTCTTTTTTTAAAAAGATAGACAGAAGGAGGGAGCCCTGATGTTTTTATGAGAAGAACAGAACAGCAAAAATCTTAATGGATTGTCCAGCACAAAATGTCCATGGGATGAATGTGGCCCTTAAAACATCATGGCTCGGGCTGAAATATTGCCAGGCTTTTGAGTAGTTTCAAGACTTTGCTTTCAATTTGAACTTTAAATCAATTGTCCCATTCATTTCAAAACCGAATTTCAAAACATGGGGAATAATGTAACTTTTGATTTCAGGAATAAAGGAGGGAAGGGAATTATATTAATTTTTTTTTTAAATGCACAACTTTTTAATTAATAGACATCTTGAAAAACCATAAACTTCCCGCCCAATGACACGTCTAGTAGGGTTTCCTTCTGAACAAAACTAGGGTGCACTGCTAGTACTGAGAAACAAGTTTCTTTCTTGTCCAGAAACCAGGAAATTTTTTATGTTCTCCTGTACACTACTCCAAAGAAAGTAAACTGGTGCTTATACAGAGAATGGGAAAGAAAGTCAGAGAAGCTGTTACGAAACAAAACACCTCTGTTAAAATACAGGTGGGGACGTCATCCAAAGATGCAGCACATTGTTGCAACAGACCAAACTCTTTCCTTCATCATCTGAGAGAAATGTCTGAGAACTGACCTGATATGTCTAATGACCGAGGAGCTACAGTCATTACATGAATTGATAAAAACCTGATTCAGCAATTTGCAAATTTAGAATGGGCTAATGGAAAGATCATAAAATGAGGAAAAGGTGTTCCTTGTTAAGTGACACCTACTTATTCCAGTTGGACTTTCTCCATTAATCTCCACAAGCTTTGGATCGGGAGCTAAGTCTGCTTCTGCATAGTCCTCTCTGAAGCCATCTATCTCCAAGGATATATATAATTTGCCATATTACATTGAAAAGACTTTAGTCATTTTTTAAGCCAAAAGGTTGGGGGTTTTTGATAACCAACATCTAGGAGAACTCAGAAAACCTGCAGCTTTCATCTGATTTCACTATTGGTTAATAAAGATGCAACACAGCTATTGGTAGCCTCAGCACTGCTTTAACTTCTGCTGCATCAGCACAACAACCGTGGTCTGGGATACCTGGCTACACGCTTTCCTCCTTCAGTGTGCCACATGTAACCAGCTGTAGGCAATGGCAAAGCAAAACCAGCCTTTGCCTTCTCTGCCAGGGTGAGCACATCTGAGAGACGTGCCAGTCATGCTGTGGAGACGCAGCTGAAACTTCTGCAAAAGTGCCAACTACAACAGTTGTTGCTTTTGTTTGTATGTTATTGCTGCTAGGTCAGTGTCCTTTAGCTGTCACAAACTTGAGCTGCTTTGGCTCTCCTTTAGAGAAATAAGTAAGCTCTCTAACTGTATTTTCATGCTACTATCAAAAAATTGGCTGGGTGGCTTTTCAGGGCCATTATTTGGGGGGGTTATTTGTTTATTTCTTGGAGGTCTACTGACAAAGCCCTTTCCTGAGCAGAGCACTGGTTAGTTATTCATGAGTTTCAGGCAAATGTTTAGTGTTTCAATGATGAAGCGCATTGCTGCTATTGGAAGGAAAACTGATCTAGAGTATAGAGACCATCTGTTCCTTAATAAAGTTTAGAGGCAATATTCCATTTCTACCTGGAATGCGAGCCTAGAGACAGAAAATAATAATTTTTGAGGAGATACTTAGATAACTATCAGAGACTTCTGCTTCTTATAATCAGCAGTATCTGCTACTACTGTTCCTCATGCTTTAGTGGTTTGGACTTGTGACAGAAAATTCATCTTTGGGAGAATACATCTGTGAGTGCCACAGAATATAAGATTGATCAACTTCAGCTATTGCTTTGCCGCATTCAGTTCTTTTTCTGGATATATATAGACAGTGAAATAGGCGGTCAATTTTTCCCTTTTTTTTAGGCCACTGATTACTTCCTGCTCTTAAGGCATAAAAAGATGATGATAATGTATAAGGACATTGGACTCTGTCCAGAATTTGTACAGGAGAAGGTGGTGGAGTGCCTCCATGCATCCATTTGAACTCACCTAGACGAAAAGCGGGCTGCCAACTCTGCAGAGTTTTCTGCGTAGTAAATCTGAATTTTCAGGTTCTAAATAAATATGAAGTTCATTCCACTGAATGACAGGAATGGAAAAGTAATCACTGCAAGAAAGGGAAAAGATAAAATTCTGTCGCTCTATGGTGCCTTTCACGAGAGGATTTTACTCATGTTAATGAGGCCTTGTAACATAATAGTGATATTGAATTCCTTATGGAGGATGAATTCAGGCTTTTCAGAGATGTGTGGCATAAAATCGTAGTGCTGAGGGCAAAAGCGGAGCTTGGGTAACAGTTTGGCAGTCCAGAGTTGTGGTCTTTTAAACTAGCCATTAAATCATCTTGATTTAAAGGAGGAAAAAGAGCCGCCTCCTGAGGCTCTATGGCATTGCTGTGCGTGCCAGCCCCGCCTTGGCAGTGAGGATTATGCAAAATCAGCCAAAGTGAGGAAGGGACCACATCTGTTTAACCTCACTCGGATTAATCTTCTGAAGAGGCTCAGAAGCTGGGGCTGTACCTGGTTTAGGGTCTGTGCTCCGTGGTACCTCAAGAGCGGTCAGCATCATCTGTGACAGTAACCAGAATTAACTCGTACAAGAAACAAGTGCTGGGATGGTTGGGGTGAGGCTGTGTGAGGTCCTTCTAGTACAAAAGCAATGCCAAAAGGCAAGGAGTCATTGTAGGCTGCAGGTCCCCGCCTTCCTGAGAGCTCCAGTTCTTTGCATTTCTGTGAGCTGGGATGGTCGGTTTTCAGCATCTTCATTACAGGAAGGCATATTAACAGTTTATTTGGTTTTCCCTTTTCCAACACACTGTTAGTTGACGGACACTGCAAAATGTAATTGCTCGTGCCAATATCTTTTTTGCCTGCAGATTTCATTCACATGGTTTCATTTTTCTCTTCCTTCTCCTCCTCCTCCCCAGCTGACAGAGCCAGGACACCCTCGCTGCACTTCACAAACAGTATGAGCCTAATTATAGATTTTTTCAGACTGGATCTTAGCGAGTTTAAGTGGAAGACAAAATATTTAGTTTCTACAAATTAATGAGGACAACAGAGCACACATCCTTTGTATGTCAATTAGCAACATATGGTGTAAGGCTTGCAAAACAATCAAATGATCAAACAATAAAGAAATGAAAGAATGTAGCAATTTCTCCCTCTCTTATTAGCTAAATATAGCATGTGACGCTTGTTTTACAGATTTTCCAAGCAGATTGTGGAACACCTGCAAGCTCATAGGTATTGTTGTATCAGGATAAGCAGCAGGTAGTTTTTCTATGTAAAAAATTATGTCTAATTTCTTTTAAACAGTTAGAATTGTATTTAGAAAGAAAATAAAGACATCAGGCAGCTTGCAAAAATTTATTATTATTATTATTTTTTCATAAAAATTATAAGGGGCACAGTGGAACAGATTTCTTAAAATCTTTTCACCTACTTTTTTCTGTGCATCAACCAATCTCTGTGGTTTTTGTATACACAGGAGTTGCAAAGGGAAATGTGAAGTTGCTGGGGTGCTCTTGCCTGTGGCAGACCTTGTGGGGCTCTTCTCGCAAGCAAGCTCTTCATCCCAGGCAACGTGCATCTCTCTCTTATTCTTACTTGTGAACCTGGCTCGTGAGCCCAAAAGAGGCAAACTTTTTTGTTAATGCTTCTGAAAATCTGGCCATTTATTTAAATGTGAAATACAAATTAGGACTTGTATTGAAATCTGGCTCTAAAGCCTTGCGTAGCTTTGTTATATGAAACCTTTATTAGTCTCACACTACGAGCTATCTGTAGAAAAATCTCCCTATTACTACAGATAGCTATGCTCTTTGTAGATAATATATGTACATCCTCAGATCCTGATTTTCTAAGGTTATAAATCCAGTACTCCAAAGCACAGCAGCAAATCTAGTACTTGAAAACACACTTTACTGTTGATGATGATGAAAAATAGTATTCACTGGTTTCAGCAGCAGAGCTGCTGCTTGATCCACTTTCCCTAGATGCTTAAATTGTAAAGTGAGTTTATTTGCCCGCAGAAAAACCTGCAGTATGATGCTGAAGGACTAAACAGAAGGACAGATGGGGATTACTGGGCCATGGAGATCAGGAGGAAGAGAAGAAAACTAGAGTATAAAAGCAGGATATGGGTGCAAATGGACATCTTTAGCTGTATTTTTGTGACAGCTTATGGCATGGGGATAAGTGATGGGAAGGTATCACCATGTAGTATACAAAACCATTACAAATAAGAAAAGAATATTTGGTGAGGTTGGGTGCCAGACAGTCCATAATGGAAGTTTTACATCTAAATTTCCAGAGGTCTTAAAAGTAAAGAAAAGGGTAGAAGTGAGGATCATTATTGCAAGAAATACAGCTAAAGATGGCTAATTCGGCACACACACCCCACCCCACCCCCCCACCTCAGAACTGCGTATCACAGCATGCCTCTCTTCTCTAATCATCTCCACAGCCGACTGGTCCCTGCTCTGTCTTTCAACTTAATCCCATTCAGCAGGGGCAAGAGAGGAGTTCAGAGGAACCTAGGGTATTCCAGAGGGAAGGAAAGCAGAAGAGAAAGTGTAGTTTAGCATCCTGGAAAAATGTCAGGTTACAGAAATAATGAAGTGATAAACCAACTTTTCTTCTTTGGGGTCAGTCATGAGAAGCTGTGTGCTGAAGATAAGGTTACCTGGAGTGGCAAATACTAATGATTTCAGTCATGGCTTCTATAAAATGAACCAGGACATTATCTCCTCTCTTTTCATATTGCATGGACAGATTCTGAGGTGAGGCAGAGCAAGCTCAGGAGTGAAAGTTCAGCATCTATGAACTGAAGACACATTAGGATCAATGGCAACATGACCAGTGATGCTGTGCCTCTGTGGCAAGAGTGAACTATGCTTCTGATGCAAAGATATCCATCATAGAATAGCTTCTTAGTGGAGAGAGAGCCAGCTAGCTTTCTCAGCTGCTCAAGGTCAAGTCCAGATAAGGAATATAATGCTGCCCTTGACTATACTGCAAAGGGAAAATTACTTTGGTGCCTTGTCACAGAGTTCAGCCATTTCCAATAAGTAATCATAGCGTAAAATCATGCCTGGTTTGGTAGTGAGGAATGAGCCCAAGAGGATTTTTGGGGCCTATCTATTGAAAACTAAACTGAAAACAACTCGTTTATATAGGCTACCAATTAGCTATTTAAGTATAATACCTTTTACTCTCCACATACAGATCTGGATTTGAACCAGTGATCAAAGGACCTATAACTCATACTAATAGCATAAAGCAAATATTCTGGATTGTTTTAGCTCATACAGAGATTAAACATTCCTTTTTAAGCATTGTGATTCCTTCTCTCTTTCTTGTAGAATCAGAAATAAAAAATTAGTTTCCTCTTTGTTGTACCATGAAATCTCCCTTTTCTAATGAGTATATGAACCAGTCATTTCGCTCTTAATAGGCCACTTACTGAATTTGATGGAGGGGATAATTAAATGTGACAGATATTCGCATACATCTATCTTAAAACTAGCACTCAAAGATTATAAAAGCCATAACATTCTCTTAATGAAATATAGCTGAACATGAGAAAAACACATTACAATATATCTGGAAACAATTGCAAAATTTAGAGATAAACACTGTTAACACTTGATAAGCCTTTACAATGTTGGTATGTACAGCAGACATAACAGCAGCAAACAAAAAACCCTTTTTGAAGTAGATGAAAGCTGGAGATAAATTTGTTTGGCATCCAAACAAGACAGAATGAGTTTGTAGGTCCAAAAGAATATATGCATTATAACTACTGAAGCAAGAGAGAGGCTTTTTATAACTTGTAAAGAAAATGCCAAGGAAAAATAATTTAAATAAACCCTTTCAAAACTTCAGTGTTGAATTTCAGTGGCCGTCAGATTCAGGCCTCATGTTTCGGCGTCGTGTTAAAAGGCTGGTCTGCACGGTGAAATATGTTGGGAAATCAACTGGATCAATAACTCCCAGCATTTTCTCCGTTCAATCTCAGTCCTGCTCTATTCACCCAGCTGGGTTCTTGGCACTTACACTTAGCCCATTTAACTAAGGGACAAGGAGATGTTATGGAAGGTGGAGAACTAATTATAAAATATTCAGAAGCCATGAAAATGGGATGATTCTTAGGGCTTATGAGATGACAGATACAATCAAGTGCACTGCCAGAGAACCACTGGTGTGCAGCTGTGACCCAAAGCCAGTGCAATGGGAAGGAAGCACCAGGGAAGGGCGATGCTCCCGCTCTCTTGGCAGAGCACCGGGGCCACATGAATACAGGTACTTGTTAAGTAGCAGCTCTGGAAAAGTTTAAGCAGTTAAACTTTCATCACAGGTGGAAGATACCAGAAGAGAAAATAGTAATAAAAAAAAAAAAAATCTTTTAAAAACCGCAGTAAAAGGGATGTGAAGAGGAAGGCTTCCTTACCAGCAGCGAAAACTTTGAGAACCCAAGAAACCCCAGCCACCCAGATTTCACTTTGTACAGTCCCACCCATGATGCTAAGCAGGTCTAATTTAGTCTGTTTGTAGTATTGATTACGATGAACAACTAAAACATTTCAGAGCTTGATGAGTATTTGTGTCTTTCTTCTGAAAGTGTGAAACACTTCTGAGTCTGAAACTGCTTATGCATCATCCCCTGGGTAGGGGAGGCAGATGCCCGTGAGACGCGATGAGTGAAAGTGTCAGAATAACTGAAGCAGGCAAAGGGCAAAGATAGTAGCTATTCATTGTGGCTGGGCACTTTATGCTGACTTTAAAAGAACAGTGGTGTTACTGCTGATTATTTGTATCATATGACTATTTATATTTTTGCAATATTTCCTATCTGCTTGAACTTGACTGCCATTCAGAGTTCCCTACTTTGTCCTGAGACCTACTGTGGGGAAGATGGGGGAGCAGGCAAGAGCACTTGGTAGCCTTGCTACCCGGTCTCAGACATGGAAAACATCGACTTCAGGCTATAGTGGCTCATATATGTTAAATGGCATTTCAACTGAAGAAGGTGATGCTGTGGGCTCCTCTGAGACTCCTCTCCAAGGCTGATGATGGGACTCCACTTGAAATTTTATACTTTTTGAAAAGTATAAGATTGCCTTCCTGTGGGGAGGAACTAGTTTAAGTATTGCTAAGACTGCTGTCTTGTCTGGCTGCATTTCATGTTGCTGTGATTTGACTGCCTGAATTCACAAACCAAATGATCTGAAGGGGAATAACCTCCTTTTCCTGTTTAGGGACAATTCTCTCTCAGACATCTGCAGAATCACTACCCACTCCTTAACTTTATTTACAAGGGATCCCATGTTTATACAGTATTTAGGCTTGAAATTCTCCTCAGGGGAAAAAAACTCACATCATTTCAGAGCTCCCAAACCTATTTCTAGCACAGATAAACTCTCCTGTTCCTCTTCTGCCTGTAAGGATGTTGCTTCTTTTAGGAACTTCTCTTGGGTTAAATGGTTTGATGAGCAGGTTCTGACAGAGAGAAGTACTTATCCCACAGTTTTGCATCCAGAGCTGAATATGAGGTTCTGAGGCAACACTTGAGTTCTGTCATGCAAGTGGTTGGCACATGCCCCGTCGAATGATTACTGCCATTAGAACCTGAAACTCGGCCTCACAAATAGAAACCGGCATTTCCAAGCGGAGCAATGCCTGGCGGTTGCAGGCCTTGTTCCAGGAGGGGAGTTCGCAGAGCTGAGCGAGATGTCTGAATTCCCTCTGGGGTGAATGGAGAGGATTAAGTGCCTCAGAATGAGATTCAGAGCAGGCAGCAAGTAAAGCAGGGAACACTTAAGCCTGCCTTAGGAAATACTAAAGAGAGGGGTGTATTTGAAATCCTCCATATATCCTGGGTTTAGCATTGACCCACATCCATGAGATAGGAGCTGCTGTGAAAATGGGATTCAGAGCCCATAACCCCTTTCCAGAATTAATTTGTCACTTTGCGTAAAAGACTTCTGCTCACTGTTGGTGCCAGAGTCAGAAGCCAGATGGAGCAGGAAGTGGAGGCAGTAACCGCAGCCACATTTTATAGTAGCTTAGTAGCTAAAACACATGCCTGCGAAGCTGGAAACCTGTGTCTGAGTTCCTCCTTGGGTTTGAAGAAGCAAAACCACATCGTTCCCTTTCCAGGAGCATACACATTAACCTCGGGGGCCACTTTGCCTTTCTCCTTTTGGAGTAACAGTACAGCAAAGATTCAAGGGGCCAGAGATGGATAAGGGAAACAAGGCAAGGGGTAGCAAATACAAAGGAGCATGGCGATCCCTTCTTCAGTGACCTGCAAAGTGAGGAGCCTTAGCTGCTTCTAAGGACATATAGCTATATGCTTCACTTACCTCTGTCATGTAAGGAGGGTTACAGCAGGTCTAATGGCAAGAGGAAGCTGTGCTTTGATCATGAAGATTTATTTCAGGCCACATGAGAAGAGAGAGGCTATGGGGTGAGAGGGAGAAGGTGGTGGAGAGGAGCCAGACATGGCAGCTGCAGGGACCGTGAATGTGCTCTTGTTACCCAGCTCTCATCTTGCACCAGGAAAGCCTTTGGATAAAACACTTAAAACAGCAGCCTCTAGCTATTTGCTGAAGATTTTATTAATTTCCATGTATGTGCCCTTGCAGAAGGTTGAATTTCTTTCTATCTGTCTCCTTCAGCCCCAGTGTCCTCCAGCCCTCTCCCTATATTCTGTGTTGGCAGCACTTCCCAACATGTGTCTTTAGGGAATATAATCCACACACTTCTCCTTGTGTCTGTATCGTTAATGGGAAAATTCAGCAGGTCCCATGGCAGGAATGATTTTTAGTCTCCCACCTCCTCTCATGACTGCCTTTAGTCAGGCAAATCAGTGCCACTTCAAAGCTCTCCTCTTTCTCCAGCATCCAGAACACCTTATACCTGCTGCTTCAAAGACACTGAGATAAATAACATCAGCTGCATTTCCTCTCCTTACTTGATCTATTGCTTTTGGCATTTTATTTTCAAACAGAACATCAGGATAGTTTGGCATGAGCTATTTTTAGTAAATCTTAGTTGCATTTTCTGTTTTTCACTCACTAAAATGTTTTTCTACCACGATTCGCTCTGAACCTCATGCAGCGGCTCTACCAGTAATGGGGAACCTTTTTGGTCTGCTGTGACAAATACATATATTTTTTTAAGCATAGTTATTCTTTCTCCCTGGTGGCATTCCAAATCACTCCGCATGACAAACTTGACTGAACGACCAATGGTTTCCCATCCTGGGTTAAATAAAAATGCCTATTGTTGCCTCTGCAATATTTTATTTGCTATTCTTCAGCCACACGGGTCTCGTATTGGTTTGAGCAGTTTACTGCCGGACCTGCAGTTTGTTTTGCCAGTTCCCTCAGAAGTCTGGGATGGAAATTATCTAGTCCCCCTCCCGTGAATGCATTAAGCTTTTTTCTTTAAAGGAATCTTAAAAATGCAAACAAACAGTAATGGGTAAAAATAAAGCTTTTTGGTCTTCTTGAGTGAAGGGATTTTTTTCCTTTCAACATACTGATATGAGGAGGTTAATGTGTCACTATAAAAGAAATGTGGCACTCTGCTGTTCTCTCACAGAATACATTACTTAAATTCTCACTATGAATTTACATCTTTTTTTCCTGAAATGTAGTTTGGCACTTAGTAGGAAATGAATCTTAAATATTTTGAAAGTATAATTTAACATCTCAGCAAAACCCTGAATTGTGAATTGTGCTTTATAGGAACTTTAAGGGCTAGCTGAAGCTGACTTTAAAAAGAATAGAGAATTACATCTTTAGGTGGTGCTTTAGCTGCAGATGAGTCTTCTACAGTTTTTAGATACTTTGTTTATCCAATTGTATACCTGGGGTATACTCTTTATAGATTTCTTTTGGGGCGATTTTTATTTTGACTGAATTTTCATTCTTTGTTTAAATATCATATATACGTATCTACATGTAAAAATTTATATGCTACCTAAAATTGATTTTTAACTAAACCACAGCAAAAATCAAGAAAGAATCCCAACATGATACTCTGGAAAGACAGAGATGTGTATGATTTATAATTGTTCATCCATATGATTTATAATTTATGGAGACACATCTAAACCATGGAGGTCAACTCTATAAGACTTGAGACAGAACTGGTGTTGAACTCATCATTCTCTGCTGCTCCCATCCAATTTGGTAGGAACAATCTGCCCTTCTGCTTATATCAATTTTACATCAGTGTAAATTGATGCTCGCATCAATCGATTCTATTTTTCATGGATTTAAGTCAGAAATTAGGGTTGCTCTGAGTATACAGCTGGGAAGCCCAAAACAATCACAGGGGCAAAAAAGTAGTTTTAGAGAGCCATAGAGTTTATAGAGCCATTACTGGATGTCCTCAAGCCATTGTTCTTGTGCACAAAAAAAGCCCCCTGCAAGACCACTCATTCATCTTTTATTTCTTTTTACGGTGAAATAATATCAGCTTGTCCTAGGGCTTGACGGCTTCTGATGGGCTTAAATGCAGTGAAAAGTACAGCTCTGGTAAGCACTTGGGGATCCCAGGGAAGTGGGCGCACAGACAGGCACTGGACTTGGCAGGCGTACCCGAGTGGAGTGCTCTCCCACACTTGGGACTTGCTTGATGGTTGGTACTTGGCATTAAAAGGGATCGTTATGCTTCCTCCTAAAGGCCTGATCCAGTAAGACAATGGAAATCTTTCTTCCAGCCTCAATGAGCGCTGGTTCAGTTCTTGGAGATGTGCCTGTTTCAAACTCTGGTTTTGCTAGTGTCTGGAGCATGCACTGGAAGGAGTTGTATTTTAGTAACCTTTCCTCTGGACTAATTCATTGTTTTGCAATTCCTTAACATCTTAAGGGTCATCCAGGTCTTGTTTGCAAACAAGAAAAAAAAAAAGGAATTGAAAACTTACAAGAATGCTCATTTTGTAAGACTGAAATTGATGTGTACATGTAGCTGCTGGTAATGGGGCTAGTTCATACCAAAGCTCATTCCCCCTTAAACCCAGTTAGAATATGTTACAGAGATTAATTACACGTTATACAAAGGATCATATTCTTTTTCATTATTTTCAGTATCATCTTCATATGGGAAATGGTGTATTGGATCATCTGACTGGCCTACACTGTAGCATCTTTTATTTGATAAGGTAACCTCCTCTTGTTTTTCTTTTCCTGTTACAAAAATGTATAAATCTTGAATACCTCCTTTTACTGAAGCTCCACCTATTTTCATCTTTTTCCTTTTTTTTTTTTTTTTTTTTTTTTGTAATTTCCCTGGATGCTGTCTATTTTTGTAGTTTCTTTTTTTGAAACAAGAATGCCCAAATTAAGCACATGGAATATACCAGGTTACTGAGAGTCTTGTGTTTCTTTTTCATAGTCTCACCCCGGGTTGGTCTGCGTACGCTGACTCAGGAAGTTTTCCTTTCACAGACTGGCTGTGCCTCTATTTATTCCTTCTAATCAGGCTGAGTCAAGCATATGCTCCCTTCTGCTGGAACTCTCTCCTCTCTAAAATTGTTTTGGCTGAGGCTTTATTAGATTTTTAGATCTATGCTGCTCGCCCTCTTGTTCAAATCTGCTTTTGGGCTTTTGTTTTTTATGCTTGTCTCCCACCAGTCCTTTTAAAATGAGTAAGTGTCAGAGCTGTGTGATTTATTTTTATTCTTGCCATCAGTTTCCGCTAACAGAATGACCTATTCAAGAACATGTTCCTTTGCCTGACTTTCTTTTCTTTTCCACCATAAGAAAGAAATGCTTACGAGAAAGTTTGGAGATTTGATACTAGGAGCAAGAGGGAGGCAGGGGATCCAGGAGTCCCCAGATCAGAAGAGGAGACACATCCAAAAGAATTGAATTTCAGCAGCAGGCTGATTTCTCCCATTTTGCAGCTAAAGAAACAAAAGAACATCTGGGGGCGGGGGGAAGGAAAGGGGGTGGAGGGAAATGAGAGCAGTGTAGAGGGCAAGAAAAGCCTTTGTGTTTGGGATAGAGTTTTGAACTTAATTTAAATGATAATTGGAAGCAAGATGCAATGGGGAAAAGCAGGCAATGAGAATACAACAAAAGGCTGACCAGGGTAAATGTGAAGAGACAAGTTCTTTTAAAAACCAAAGGGCAGAGATGGTATAAGCTTGGAAAGACCCTTCCTCCCACCACTCTGGTAATTCAAAAAAGTTTTATTCAAAATCAGAACAAAACCAATGACCATACAAGGATTCCTTGAAAACCCTAGAAAAATTAATTTGGATAAATCAAACTGTATTAGCTTGATGATCCAGTGCAACAGGGAGCAGTCAGCTGCCTGGCTGTAGGAAGCGATGTGGGCTGGCAGGGGAGGGATGGACCCTGAAGTCTGACAACCCTGGACTGAGTCAAGGCACCCAGGATTTGGACACTTGAAATTTCAGGCTCCGCAAGACCTGTGTTTCAGCTGTCCTCTGGAGACGAGGGCTCCAGGTTGTCGGGTGAGCCGGGATGTCTGGACAGGACTTTTTGCAGGCGGGGAGTTGCTTCCACGTTGCCAAACTGGGCACTTTGGCACCTCAGCAGTCAACCAAGCTCTGGCAGAAAGGAACCAAACCTCCATGCATTTGTATGAGACCTAGTTAATTTTGGCAAATGGACATTTTCTGATGGGGAAAAAAAAATTCTGATTATTTTCCAACTAAAATCTTCACTTGTTCTATTTTATTTTCTTTTGAACAATACAGCAGAAAACAGGAATATGAGAAAGGGGGTGATATAGGATGCTGCTCCTCACTGTCTCCAGACCATGACAATTGTTGAACTGCACTTTCTTATACCATGAAAAGATAATGGCCTAAATTTCATGAATTTTTTGAGCTCAAAACATCCAGTGGTAGAGAATTAGTTTATTGTAAATCCAAGACTCAGACATCTCAGTCCTCCCTACCTAACCTTAGCAAGCTGTGTGCACCTGTGATGTGGAAGAATTTTATTATACTAAAGGGGCAGTTTGTCAAAGATGGGAGCTTAATTTGCCTCTCTATCTGCATAAAAAAATGCCTGTGCACAGTCTTTGATATCCGTGTGCAAGTAGTCACTATTCACATGCAAGACATATAAGTAAAATTCTCCAAAAAAACCTAATAAATTACAGCTGTAATTCAGTTTATCACATCCATGCTATGGGCAGCTTTGATGATTTCTCTATTGATATCGGTGGCAGTACTCACTGGCTGAGTACTCACCAATGTGAGTTGAGGTTATGCGCTCAGCCCCATTGCCAGCAAACATATCAAAAAGCTCTTTTTCCTTCCCTGGGGTTTAATTTTGATGTCCTGGATGTCCTGCCTTCTGAAGCACATCACAGCATGTCAAGAAACAGCAAAGGGAGAAGTACAGAACCTAGGTAGACAGCGATACGCTGGACTGCCGTTTTCATATGCAGTTCCTGAGCCAAATCTGGCCACCTGCATTTTGCTCAGCATTTTGGCTTGTGAATAGAGAATATTTGCAGCTGGGTAATTAAATCTATTTGTACTTATCTGCATATGCATATTTTTCAGGTAGAAGTTAAACAGCCATCTTGCAAAATGTAACCTTTGATGTATAGAGGAGATAGCAGTAGTTATTAAAATAAACATTATTTCCATATCAAAATGCAGTTTTCCTCAAAGTTTTCTCATGGATTTTTGAAATTTTATAGTGGAAATTTAGCCCCAGATATTTTCAGCCAAAGCGTAAGCAACCAGTGGCTAGAAGGAAACACATCTCTTAAACGTGTACGTGCAGACACATGACAACTTATCACACATCTAGTGTTCCCACAGTCCTGAGGCCTTAACTCTTGGCAACAGATAAACCGTGATCTTCCTCCGACACTTTATTTTGAACCCCTAGCCAATTATATTTTTTTCTTTTTTTATATATATATAAATGTAATACACATAAAATTTAGAGAGCATTCACAACTGCACAACTACAAAGCAGCTCTTCTGTAAAGTGACTCTAAGATGTGTGGTACAGAGGAAATCAGCTACGATGATCTAATGAACCTAAAATCTGTAAATCTATTAAACTGCAAACAATAGAAAACTCAGCACTGGGCAGCTGTTTGCGAGAGCTGTTATATAAAAGCATCTCTGTTAATGGGCATCATTCTCAAATGCGAAACACACTTGTTAGCAATGGAGGAAATTCAATTCTGAAACCAGTCACATTATATTAGAGGATCTATAACAATAGCAGCAACCAGAAGAGCCATTTTATGCTATGTTTTGACAGAATTTTAATTCACAGTTGATTTATAACATGATCATGGAGACCTGAAAGTTCATGCACTGGGTTTCAGCCTGGGGAGAACTTTACTTTTAATACTTTACATTAAATATAGTTTATTGTTGGCCCATTCTAAAGGTATAGAGCATCAAGGACAAAATAAAACAAAAGTTGGTGTCTTTTGGCAGTTTTGTGGCAGTTCTGAGCATCTTCTGAGCAGGGATCACAAATTACATCCTACTGACAAGCTGAACTATTGTAAAATATAAATGAAGTGAGAGAAGTTTTGTTTTTGGCGTTGTCTTTGTTTTTCAAGGATTTTTTTTTAAAGGATTTACAGTTTAAACCCATGAGTGGTGCTTATGCCTCTTTTGAAGCTTGAAATGTGTCAGCTGAACACAGGCAATAATTTATAAAGCAATCTCACCACTTCTGTACATCTCCACCCCTTTCTCCCCAAAAGCCCAGACACTAGCATCACAGTGAGCAGCACCTTGGTGTAGTCCTCAGTGCCTCTCAGGCTGTCCCATGCCCACTTGGAGCACCATGTGGATGCTTAGAAATACTGTGAGGGTAACATAGAAGCACATAGAGCATCCAGAAAGCCCCCAGAAGCCACCCTGCTGAGTGAGTCCTCTTTGCGTCCTACTAACATCTCTCCTTTCTTTATCCCGCCAGCCCTATAGCACCAGGCTGACCATGAGCTGCCCTCCCATTACCCTCCATCTCTCAACAGTCACCTCCCATCACCAGCTGGAGCACGATGACAGCCCTTTGCTCAGGAGCTGGAATTGAAAACAAACTTTTTCACAAATGCTTCTCCTGATGTCTGGGAGAAGCTTGATAGCAGGTGAATGGAGCACACAGATTAACCCATGTGTCTGCCAGAAAGGCACCAGGTGCTGCCCGAGATGTGCAAGTTCCCACTGGTAACAGGCTGGTAATGGAGGGCAAGGTAACAGACGACTGTTTTCATCCCGGCGATCTGGGAAAAGTGAGTGAAGCAGTATTGTCCATCCCGTGCCCTGCTTTACTACGCTCCCTTTACTCCCTTATTAGAAGCCAAAACTTCTAGGAGTTAAAACCCTCCAGTACATCAACTCCATTTACATCCCTGGTGATCCATGGGGCTCTGATTTTTATATTTATGACCAACTGTTTAAAGTCCATTGATGTTTTGTTTTTAGTGCCTGACCATGGCTTGACTGCCCATTACTGAGGCAATCACTTAGTTATTTGTATTCAGTGAGCAGCACAGGTTGGAGGATGAAGAGATTGCTTTTGGCATTTACCGGTTGTGAAGTTTCTCCACATTAAATACTGGATTCTAAAGTAAATTTATCATCTTCATTCTTTTGCCACCGCAAATAAGAGTTCTACAGATTTTTTCCATTAATTACTATTTTTCATTTTTAGATGTGGATCTAAACATTTAGGATATCGCTTATGAAAGCTCAAGGAATGAATATGAATAGATGACTAATCCTAGAAAACATGCAATTCTCAGCGTAAGAGTTGTATCAGCAAATGCAAGTTAGGCAGCCTCTTAGTACCTGTGCCAGAAAAATGCTGCTGTTGTACCCTCCAGGCATGGTGGTGAGCGAATTGTAGAGTCACAGGTCCAAAAAGCTGACATAGAGGCTTCAACAGTATGTAAAGGCTTAGGATTGGAAAGGTTTGCCAATGCCCTGTGAAAAGGGTAAGCTGGCAGCACAGATCGTACATTACCGATGTAATGGCAGCTGCAGGGAAGACCCCAAGCACTGAATTTTAGCTTTTTACATCTTGCTATGCCCACATTTTCTTCTAGGCTTTCACCACCGATACACAGGTGCATCCGTTTATCAACTGTGGGAGAGGATTTGGTTTGAAACCCCAACATAGCGGTGCCAACAGCATAGCTGGTAAAGAAGGGAAAGCTACAGTTATTTGTGGAGCACCAACTCCGAGCTGCAGCTCTGCCTTGGTCTGCTCCAGGATTGCCAGAGCTACCCACAGCCAAATGGCAAAACAAGGGACCTCTGCTGTCCCCAGAAAAGTAATCAAGGGATTGCTTTTTTACCCCAAACCAGGGCATCGCCCCTTTTTGTGCAGTAGCCTTGAGCTGGAGCACCCTGCTGGAAACCGGGGATCCATCTTCCTCCCTCAGTGGCATTCAGGGTTCAAGGTGGGTAAGAGGGTGAAATGTCCCAATCTGAGACTATTTCTAC
>NW_009649588.1:255264-277490 GCF_000708025.1 Charadrius vociferus
AGCAGGAATAGGGAGCTACCTCTGAGACAGGAACAGGACTCTGGCAGCCTGGAGGAGAGGGAGAGAATCGTAGGTTTGCTCCTGAGCTGCATGACCAAAAAGTGGCTTCTCACTTTTTCTTATGTTTCACTCCCTGAAAATCGTGTAGAAGGATTTAGAACTGCCTGAGTAGCCTGTGATATTCTCACTGTAGCTTGAAATTCATCTAAATATTGACTCTTTCAGAGGAAGTTTGACAGAGAAAGGCAGTATCTTAGACTAGAGTATTTGCACTAAAACCCTTGAAGATCAATGAGCCAGAGTGATCAGACAATTCCAGTTGCTTTTGGGCACTGCATTTATCTTACAAGCCAGCCTTAAAATTTGGATTTCATACATTATTCAATGTCCAGATGCTCCCAGTCTTTATGTATATCTTCTTGCTTGTAAAGTCTCTTCTTTGCTTTTATTGCCACTGTAATAATAAAGCCAGCATTTTAATACACACAGTAGGACCGCCAAAGCTGTACATGTTAAGCAAATGTTTTGGATCAAGTCAGTTTGGTGTAGAACAAACGATTCCAAATGGAAACATCTCTCCTGCGGGAGCTCCCAGGAGTTAGGAAATTAGGCATACGTGCTGCCATATTGCATAACACAGAGGAGCCTTGTAGCCCTGGGAAAATGCTTCCGTGGTGTCCTTCCTCTCCATGCCGCAACAAGTATTTTTCTCTAACTTAAAATGAGGGGTTGCAAACTGTCAGGCTCTTTATATACACAGCACAGGGCTACGTGATTTTTTCCCTCTGCTTGGCTGCTCTTTAGGGCAAATATAAGAAATTATTAGCCTACATAGGCACATGATGCATGTATGTATATGTTTACACATATAAATACATATACACACACACACCATATTTCAGTTAGTATTCAATGCCAATAATTCACATTTATAAGCTATGAGGGGCTCCCTAAGGTCGTCACAAGTGTGAGGCTATCTGCCTGTTCATGAGTGTGTTGCAGACACCAAATATCCTCAGCTGTTGGAGCAAAAATTTCAGAAGGATCCGGCATGGAAATGAGAGATGTTTGTAAACCCATCTCCTCTCTGCCCACTGCATCCTCCAAAAGTGGGACTTCTCCTCCACGTTTCTCTCACTGCAGCCAGTTTTGGTGCCGTTGTGGATGGATCAGACCTTACACTTAGGAAAAGGCTCTGTGGGTGTGTGATTGCTGCAGCCTGTGTGGCTGCTCTCAGTGGTGTCCTCGGCTTTGCCCCCAGCTGTACCTCGGATCCTCGTTAGCTCTGACCACCTTCCGTACCTGCAGCTTCCCCTGCCCCAACACACACTGTTGTTCTCACTAGGAAGCAGTTGTCCTTCCTCTATCCAAGGCAGGATGTGCAGCCTTCAACTCTCCAAATAGTCACATCTTCATATCAGAGCAAAGTTTGCAATTCCCGGTCTCAGGTAATGATGGCTGTGTGGGGGTATTGGGATGGGGAATAGCACAAGGGTCTGGCTTTTCTCCTTTTTTGGCGGTGGCGACTGTGCTTTCGTCCGTTTTCTGCAATGAATACATAGCCCTTGCATTCCTCGTGCTGCTGCTTTAATTTTATATTCCTTCTGGAGTCATGCAGTCCCCAAGGTTTTGAAAGCTTGAGCCTGAACTATCAATATCTGTGCTATATGTAACCGGAAAAATGAGGAGATAGATGGGAAGAGCAGTTATGCTGGCTCTCAGATGTGGTTTTGTGAGCTCAGGCTTTTGATGGAGTTTCTCTGGATTTATACTGGTGTAATTAAGAATGGTACATGGTCCGCTGCGGTAAGCAGGTTAGGAAGACATGACCCATTATAGGAGGCCCATGAATTTCTTCTGTGCAATTTCAGTTGTGTTTTATTTATTTGCTGTTATCTTGCAATGATTCTTTTTTGTTTTTTCTTTGTTTCCTCCCTGCAGCTTGTTTATTTGCCAACACTTGGGAATTTTGCTTTTACAAGGTGTTTACAGTGTTTGCTTTAAGGCACATATTTAAGTATCTGAAACACTTTGGGTTTTTCACGTTTGAGGTAAATATAGTATTACTCTCCTATGTACAACATGTAAATATCTACAGTATAAGCATTTTAAAGTACTGGGAGCTGAAGTCCCATTCCCCCAAACATGTGCTGCTTTCCATTCAGGAAGATTAGGATTAAATATAAAATGGCTGCGTAAATGAACCTGGGGAAGTAAAAATTCCCTTCTCCCAAGGCAGCAGCTACGTTAGTGCCCAGGTGGGCTGTGTTCAGGTGCCGTGCCGCTTAGCTGTGGTGCGTATTTGCTGGGAACGGTGTGAGCGAAGAGGCTCAGGAGACTCGGATTGAATTCTTCGCTCTGCTACAATCCACTTTAATTCTCTGTGTGCCTCCGTTCAGCCGAAAGGGCTTCACCATTCCTGATGAAAGCTGAGATAAATGCACTGAAAACTGTGAAAGTCTGAAATAGGAGGTAGCAGGGCTGTGTCGGCAGAGGTGTATTCTGTTCTGCTAAACGTTTGCTGCTGAAGTCTGCAGAGGGGAGGGAGGCTGTATGCTGAATGAGTGTGACAGGGTCACACAGGACTTCACACACCTCGGGGACAAAGTTTCAGAAAAGAGTTTTGCTTTTTTATCAACAGTCTCTGCAGCTGAAATTCAAATAAAATTGTTTAAAGAGCTCCAACAGTGCCATACAGAAGGCAGTCTTGGGAGGGCAGGGTGGTTGTTAGACCATCACCAGTGTAAGCTTATTGACCACAAAGTTGTGTAGACAATAAGCACTGAAAATTTAAGTGTGAAACTGAAAAACCTTTGGAAAGCGTCTTTGTGAACATGTAGGTTCTCAGAGGATGTTTCCCACCCCTCTATCGATCTGTTGATGTAAGTCACAATGACTGTCCTGTTTAGAAGAAAAGGATTGCTTCCCTCAGAACGTGTATTTGATAAAGATTGTAATCATCACTCCCTTACAACAGTAAAATCTATCCTCAACTTCACCACATGCAGCACATCTGAGAGTCCTGTATGGGAGGGGTGCGTCCTTAGTTAATTGTTGCTGTTTGGATTATTAAGGTCTTGTCTATACATCAAGCTTCGTTTCACTTAAGAGCCCCAGTTTGCCTTTTAGGCAGAGTTTGACGTAGGCAGGAACAGAGGGTGCTCAACAGCAGCCTCCAAAGAGGCACTCAGTGTGGTGGAAGATGCTGAACCACAGCCCGCATTTCCCATACCGCTCCTTACCAGGCTGCTGCTGTATTTATAGCAGCCGTCTGTATTATGTGGTTGTTCCATTCTGCTGAGAATTACTTTGGCGGAGGAATGAGCTTCTGCCTCTGACTAGCATCAGTGCTCTGTTCCGGCTCACGTCGTGGCTCCAGGAGGGCGAGAACCCAATTGCAAAACCACCCGGGCTTCATTATTTATTAAAGCTGGGAAAAACAAGTTACTCAAGTCATAAATACATGGGTAACATCGGTTTATCCTGCAAAGGCAGTGCTCTTATCACAAAAAGTTCAAACACAAATAAATTGTTTCTGGGACCAAGAACACATTTACAAATGTGACTGAAGCGACCAGCAGTATTAAGATGAAGACGCAGTGGGGTTTATGTCGTGAAGTGAGTGATAGTGAGGATAGTCCTGAAATGGGGACTATTATTATTAGTGCTAAGTATGCTTAAGGGAAGTAGTGTGGCACAGGTTTAACACAATGGCATGAATAAAAAACAGAACAAAGCAAATGCATCTTGGTAGTGATGCATTATATGCAATGAGTTGAATACATCTTTTGCGCTGCAGTTGTGCAACTGCTTTCCTGCTTTGGGGGATTGTCTTCCCAGTTCCTGTTTGGAAATGATTCATCCTCTTGAAATTGGGAGTTTGTGTTCCCTTCTGTAGATGGTTGCACTGAACTAAGTCTGTTTTGCTCCTGTGCACGCATATCATTAAGATCATTGGTATAAGAGCAGAGATTAAGATTACTCAAAACCCAGGATTGTTCTAAAATTAATGTACTCTCCTTCTAATGACTGTATGCAGTGGGCATATGTTAGTATATCGCCTCCCTGTTACATGCACTGTGATCACTGTTTGATGGATTATTACCTGTCTACTATACACTGCAAAAGGGTGAGAAACACAAGTTTATAAATTTGAGTTTAATTGCTTCTCACGCTGGTGGGCTTATTTTATTTTATTCCTAAGGGATGAGGGTCTGGTAGGCAGGTTTCAAACACTTTGGAAAAAAACCTAATCTGCATCTCTTCTTTTAGATCCCACTCTAATCCCTTTGACTGTTATGATTACAGCAGACTTCAGAAGGTTTTCCACCAATTATAGTCTTATTCTGGATGTCATCGGTAGAGCTTAGAAGGGTGCTTTTTTGTCTTCCTCTCTCCCCACAATACAGCAGCTGCACAGAAAACAGATGGTGCAGAGTCAATCCAGTTGAAATTAATGGAGTCAGGCTATCCACACAAATCTTTGCAACGAAAAAAGGAGAGATTCTTTTTTTTTCAGGGAGTTGCGTACAAGATGTATGTTGTTTGTAAAGGAATTTAGTTCGCGTAAGGGATAAAAAGCTGTAACCAGTGAAGAGGAAAGCCTGCTTTTTAAATCAAAACTCAAACATAAGTACACTGGGAGCAGTCACACTGTCTTAGTGAAAGTCTCTGTGTTTCTAGTTGAAAGATGGAGTAATACTTCTATTCTGGCAAAGTTCTGCTTAAACCATAACTGTGCATGCAATGGTACAACACACAGCTAAGTTTTACATGCAGAGTAGTAACGAATTTGTAACTGCACTGGACTCATTTGAACCCACATGTGGCAAGGACCACATAAACCTCTAACAATGCAAATAATCCCAAAAGTCCAAAAACTGATCAAAACTGTGTGACTGCATGAGTAGGCATTTGTACTTTGGTGTTTATAGGCTGTGTCCATAAAAATCTGGTTGCACAGGGGAGCAGATTTAGAAAGGTCTTTTGATGTCTACTGGGAGTTTCGAAAACACTTAAGCAATTAGGCTCTGAATACTTTTACGACTGGTACAAATTAGGTGACTAACTTATGCAGGTGCTTTTGTGAATCCCACTAGGCTCATATATGCATAAATAGGTGCCTAAACAATGTTTATATGTTTGCTCCATGGTCCCTAAACCTTTCGGTGACATATTTTGCTCCGTCCTCTGAGTAATAGAATTGTCTTCTTGCTGTGAGTAATCCACTTGTCAGGAGCTAACACTGTGTCTTGCAGCTGCTCCGTGCAGGTGGGGTCATGGCTGGTGTTGAGCCAAGTGAGCTAATTCGCCTTCTCCTGTTGCTGTTGCTTGGAAAAAGTCCAAAAGCTCCAAAAGCGCGTTGTGCGTACAGAGGGAAGAAGCACGTGCGCTGGAGCGCACCTGCGTTGGGCACCAGGGAATGGTAGCCCGGGTTTCTAAGAATGGTTCATTAAAGACACGCTTGCAGAGCGTGGTGGATGTTACTAGCCAGCTTGGTTAGTGCGGGGCTGTGTCAGGAGAAGTGCTGGGTGGATGTGTTACAGAAAGAATGTGTCACAGTCTGGATGTATTAAATATATCTCTGTTGGGGCTGGAGTCTTACGCTGTTGTGATAAGACAAAATGACAAGTGTACTCTAAGCAACAATCTTGCATATTTTCAACAAAAATGTAAAAGCTTTTTTTTTCTTCACAATAATCAGGGAGTTAGAAGAAGAAATGGCAGATATAGTCTAATGAGGGTGAAAAAGCATTTCAAGAGGCGTATCAGAAGATACTGATGAGCCGTGAAAGGTGGCAGGTTATGTACAAACAGAAAAAGCTGCCTCAGGATTGCAGCAGAATCCCGTTGCCGAAGGTATAAGCTTTTTACAAACAAAGCATCAGGAAACCTAGCGCAGCCCTGGCTCCTGGAGTGACAGAGAGAGGCACTGGAGGCCACTGGGCAGCAATCGGGGAATCATATGTTCTGCCACTTTGACACAAGTGGCATTACATGGTGTGTGGCCTTTATTTGTGTTACATTTGGGCTTATGCACTGACATTTTTGTTTTGGCGAAAGGCACATCTAGTTAAGTATTGCCATTTCACGTGTGAGCACTGGCTGGAGAGGAGGGGGAAAAAAAGAAAACTTTCTAAAAGTGAACTCGTTAGCAGAAAAGGGAAAACTACTACCAGCTGATATTTAGGGTGAAGTTTTACGATTGTCAGCCAAACCATCAGGCGTTTTACCCATATGCTTTTCTGCTTGAAACCTTTTATTCTCTTCTACTTCGAGACTGAAAGACCCTTCAGGGATTTATAGCATTTACTTAAAAACAGCAAACATTTTCAATTATTTCCACACTGTTCAGGGACCATAATTTACTTAATGCTATGAACAATCGCATTTCTCAGGGACTGCTGTGAAATGTCACCTCTAAAGGATGGCTCCCTTGTTGGTAGCAGTGAAAGCCCCATTTGTAGTTTTCATTTTTTATTTTGATTTAATTTTCAGACAATTCAACTTTCACACCATGCATGAGTGACTAAATTCATTTCACTTGTCAGAAGAGAAAGATTTTTGTAATTAAAAATCTAGAACAAGGGTGGTCTTTTGCTTACCAACCACATATTTCACAACTGCTTTATTTGCTTCTATTGTGGTTGTATTTTGTTCTGCATGTAGTTTAGGGCTGGGGTTTGGGTTGGGGTTTTTTCCCCTCCTCAAGCTATTATCAATGGATGACCTTCAATAATGTCTCTGAACTTTGGAAGAACTTCAATGAAAGGGCCAGATGAGCTGTGGATGAAAATCCTCTCTGTCTACATGGAGGCAACCCACTCTTGTTTTTCAGGCCAGTGCAATACCAGTTGCTATCAGATGTAATTGAGCTTTTTGATGCGGGAATTCTCCCAGGAGTACCCTGGTGTGAAAAGCTCTGCAAACTTGCTTGTCAATCTGTCTAAAACTGGACATGTTCCAGCAAGGTTGTCCCGACACACCTCTCATCCCTCTGTGGTTGATCTCCTGTAGCTATGAGTGACCACCGGTTGTGCTGGAGGTCTCTGTGTGTTGTGTTGGGAGTTGGCTATCGCAAGGGAATAACTTGAATTTCTTTCCTGTGATGTGGACGCTCACTGGGCAGAGGAGCTGAGGAATCCCATTCCCACCAACCAGCCAGTGAGTAAAGACTAAATGTGTTACAGTTTGAACTGGCCTTAGATCCAAGGCTGTAGACAAAGTTGATAGCAAAATGGTCGTAGCTTCACTACCTGCTTTGCCCATGGCAAGCTGGGTTGGCAGCCTGCCTGCTCTGTCCAGGTACACAGGCAAACTTCTGGCTGTTGGGGAGGGTCTGTTATCTCAAAACACACCTGGAAAAGGCGCACTGTGTTCTTGTCCCAGAAGTTGGGCTCGTTTTCATTAAGAATCCATGCGCTATTCTCTAAATGTACTTGCCACTAAAACCTTATGCAAATAATTATTACAGCTAAGCCATGGTCGTAATTTCCATTTCACTGAGGTCAGTTGCGTTACATTTTTAGGATTAGTTGCTGGTGGTATAAATGGCTTATGTTCCTCTTTGAGGGTTCTGGTTTTAAATTAAATATAGAGCTGGGATGTGTGCATCTGCTTTAGGCTTGCAAGCTGCTAATGTGCTCTCTTTAATCAAAACCCATTACCTATCATGAGATGCAAAGGATTAACCCTTAAGTGACTCTAGGGACACCGTTCAGTTAAAGTTGCACCGATAAAGTCACTGCTACACAGTATTTATGCTCTCCTGTTGAGATAAATGGTCCCTTGGAAGTGCTGAACTAGGCAAGCCAACAAGCATAGAATTTCAGAGGTTAATTGTATTCACAGTTTTTTCCAGACATGGCTTTAAAAGGATTATTTTTCCATTCTTTTTTCTTTCTTTTAACTGGTTAAAACTTTTCTAAGTGCTATATACATCCTTCATACAACCTGGTAATGTTTTCCCTGCTGCCAGGAACATGCCTTTTAAAGATATGGAAACACAGATGCACATGCACTTATGTTAACAAAAGTTTATCTCTTGGTTAGCCAACGTAGAAAAAAAGTGAGGAAAATGGAGGTTTCCGTTGCTACAAAAAAGTGAAGGAGAAACGGAATTTAATTTTAAGCTGCATAGAGTGCATACTGGAAATGAATTGTACTTTTAATTAAGTTTGTCAGCATGTCACGCATGGCTGAAGCTTAAGGAAATATTATGGAAGGGTGGAATTGTAGGGCTAGAAGAGGTGGTATTTTATCTGGAACATTCTCAAGGAGAAAGACGGTACACGATCAACCACTCTGCAGCAAATCTGAGTTATCAAAATAATGGTCTAATTAAGGAGAGATCTCCCCACCTACTTTTCCTCACTAGTATCCATCGGCATCTGAGCTGGGGGGGCAGGGCTGCTCTAGTAAAACCAAAGCTTTCTTGATGCAGAAAATGTGTTATTTACTTAGCACAGGCATAGTTGCAAATTTACTAACAACCTTACAAATGTAACCAACCTGCTGGATTTACCCAGCTAGTAGCAACCTAAATATTTGAGTCCTAGGAAGGAAATGAAAAACCCATTTTTGTATCTTCCTCAGCCATGGAGAAGTTCCAGTCCGTGTCTCCAAAGAAAGCTCCGAGTGGAGCAGGCTATGAGCTACCTGGGCAAAGGGCAGCTGCTACCCTGCTTTCAGCAGCTGAGTGGCTGCTTGTCCTTCCTGACCCAAAAAGGCCATGCTTTTACCGAGCTCTAATTTAAGGATGTTTATTTGCATGTTCCAGACTTGAGCATGTTATTTCACCTTTGTGCATCAACAAATGGAAATGTCTGTGTCGATCCCAGCAAACCTGCTTAAACATTGATTCTTCTCCATCAAAGGGAATTGAAGCAATTAATTCTCCTTACAAGTAACTTTTTACCACTCTTCTCAAGGAGTTTCCTACTAGCTCTTAACCTTTGGGGTGGAGAGCAACCTCTTTCTTTAATCATGATTTGTTTTTCCCCATCCTCCACAGAAATTAGCAAACAGGGTCCTGCACGTCTCCCCTCTTCATATCATCTCATCCAAGAAATCCTCTGAAGCTGGGGTGGGTGGAAGCGTTCTCTGGACCACCTTTGGGACATGAATGTCAGGTGGAATCAGCCTTGGTGGAGCAGGACAGGGGCTGTGAAGGTTGGGAGATCTTGGTGCTCCCCTCGCTGGGAGAGGGCTTCCGTGTCCGAGAGCTTTGCTTTGGCAATGCTGGTTCCTTTGAGAAAGGGACATATGTCCAACCTGAAAAGGGCTGGAATTCTGGTACTTGTGCAATCAAGGCAGGTTTGCTGTAGTTTCCCCCCAGGAGTAAGATTTCATCTGGGATTTTTGCTGTCCCTGAGAACTGACAGAATCCTGAAGTCTCAATTTATTTGATGTGAGTCAGCTTGCAAACTCTTATTTGCCATGCAGCATCCTCAATATGCCACAAGAATCATTAACCTACGTAAATTAACTGCATCCTCAAAATGTATAAACAAGCTAATTTTAAGCATCCTCTAGATCTGAGCAAATCATATTTTGTGTGGTAAAACATTGAAAATTAGAATACATGATGGTGAGAACAATAGTATTTAACACTCTGAGCGGTTTTAATCTTCAAAGAGCTTAACAAACATTAGTTGATTAATAATTTAATAAGTGATGTACATTGAAGTGTAAATAGTGCAAATACAAGCCTCACTTTAGTCGTGGAAACCAAATCAAATATAAAGATTTTTTTCCAAATAATGTTGGTGTAAAATTAATTGAGCAGCTGAACAAGCTTGTGCATTCACTTACCTTTTAAACGGAGTTTCAAAAGTTATTGCAGTAATGCAAGACCTTAAAGTATTTCAAAATAAAGAATTGCATTTATTTTCTTTTTAATTTCTGGATTGGATGGTCAATAAATATGATAGCTGATAAGTAAACAATTGTTAGAAAAGTCCTGTGCTGGACTGTCACAGTAGCTGCCATGCTAAATTGCATTTCCACATGACACATCTTCCATTTAATACTTTCAGAACAAATTAGGCAGAAAAACACCTCATATTCCTAAATACTTCCAGCCAGTGGGCTTTTCAAGGTTAAACAGACAACATACATGATCTTTGAATTAGCAAATGGTGCTCCTAAAAATCCATTAATATGCACATTAGCAAAAATTTGACAGGCCCACGTGGCAGTTGTTGGAGACAACTAACAAGGGATGTTTCAGAGGACCAGCCAGACTTCCACGAGGTTAGCTTTGTCAATTATTTGTTACTCTGAGTGCAGTGATAAAAGCATGCTAATATGCCATAGAAGCCTTTTCCTTTCCCCTGGCCTAATTAAGGACAAACTCATCTTTGGGGCAAGACAGGACAGTGGCATGGCTTCAAAAAGGTTTTTTTAACTTCCTTTTCTTTTCACTGTGTTTCTGATTCTCTTATAATTATTATCAGGGAAGGAGCAACCCACTGACTGTGGCTGGGTGAACAGCATTAGCTGTCGAATTAGTAAATATCTGTATTTGCAACAGCCAGCAAAAATACAACAGTATGGTGAGAATCCTGAATGACTGTCTGGGAAATGGATCTTCATCTGCTACAAATTGTCACAGGACCTCTGACCGCATTGGCCTATGGAAACTTATACCAGCAATGCATTTGCCCACTGATTGCATGGACACACCATGCAGTGAGTGCTCCTGCATGATCACCTTTTCCCAAAATCTAGCTATTTATATAGAGCTCTTGTGACTGACAGTTTAAGCTTAGGGAAACGCCTGGGCTGATATGTTGTGGCTCCTGTATAAGTAGACTGGATGCTTGCTACGGTTGAAGCTTTCTGTAAGCCCCACTTCTCTTCAGCAAAAGCACTTCAACATATGCTCAGCTTTAAGCCTGAGGATAATGACATTCCTGTCCAGCAAAGCACTTAAGCAAATGCTTAAATTTCAGGGTAACAGTACCCTTGCATTAAGGAGATGCTTGCCCTTAAAGAGACAAGGCAATATTCTTCTTTGTCAATATTTCCTTAGCCAGTAGTTGCAGATCACCCAACTCCTCCCGCCCTTCCCTTGCAATCAGGATCAGTACCGTTTCAACCTTTTGCAAGATCCTCAAAGTTTATACCCTTCCTGCCCTTCCCATGAGATTTCCTTGAAAAAAAATAGGCTAGAGGGAGTCCCCATGTGAGTCTAAATTGAATGTGAGGATTGTGTGACGTGAGGCAAAAGGCTTCTGTTTCCAGTGTGTTTAGCACTTGCAACTTTTACCAGTCCTGAAGCAGTAGTTAGTGGTTCACACTGGATCAGTATTACCTACCTCTGAGCTGTTTCCTCCTTAATCAGGCTGCTCAGGACACTTGGGGGTATTTTTCTTGTTTCTCCAGTTCTTTGTATGACACTTCCATCCACCCTCAAGCATCCCCAGATGAATATTTCTAGTATGCATAAGAAAATTTCAATCACTGAAATCCTCAGGGTGTTTTGAACACTCTCAAACTTAGATTTTATAGTGTCACAAGTGTTTGTGCTACTCTTATCTTCGTAAGCACTACAGCTGTTGAAAAACACTGCTACTGCCCATTTCTCAGAGGTGCTCTCACCCTTTGCCCTCTTCTCAAGGAGGTGTCAGAAGTGCTTTGTCGCATTTGCTCTGTGGTTCTGTCCCCTTAGAGATCTTGAATTGTGTACTTGACCATCACATTGCTGGGGAAGGCGGGAACAGGCTTCTTATTCTGTGTGTCTCTTACAAGGCTTTCTGGGGCATCACGTTACCTCCCCCTTTTCATATCAGCTCTGCCTCCACTCTTCCCTCGTTAAACACTGCATCACCACATCTTCACTTAAGAACATAATAGCTCTTTTAAGCTGTTCTGTTTCTCTCTCCTTCAGAATTGCACAGTTAAATCCATTTGGCTTCTTGTCAGTTTACTCTCCCTGAATACTGATTTTATATATATATATATATTTTTTTTTTTTTCCCCCTTTAGATAGATAGTCGCTATGGAGCGTCATTAAGAATTTTGGCATTGCTTAAGCCTAAAAAAATAAATAAAAATGAGAGAAAAGTGATTCACGATTGTGCTCCCGCACAACAGGCCACAATGTTCTACGTAATCAGCCTCTTTCAATATGTACGAAAAATTAATTTCCATTCTGTCTTAAAAATAGCACCTCGTTGAACCAAATTGAGACAGTAAAATTACCATAAATGGAAAGATGATATTAAATGTATGGAAACCACCTTCACAGGCTATTCAGGTAGCAAGGAGAGAAAAATAAGAGGAACAATGGAGTATTGATGAAGAAATTATTACTAATGGCTTGAAAATTTAACAGGCCCCAGGTAGAGCTTGGCTTGAAATAAGGAAGTGTCGATACCTGGCTCAGATGTGAGTTGAGCATGGATCGACTGGGCACACAAAGGACTGGAAGTGCTGGGTTTGTGCCAACTTCTGCCACCAACCCGCTGTCTGCATTTAGCAGCCCTTTGCCTCTTTTTTTCCCTGGTGGAAGGAGATGAGATGCAGAGCCCTGGGTTCATGGGGGTGATGCTCAATCATTTTGAGCTGGCGTTTGCATATTTGCAGCTTGGTTGCTTTACCGTGGTGTGCAAAATCCTCACAGCCTTAAGTGTGTTTCCCTTGAAAGGAGGAGCTGTTTGCACCCACCTTGTTGTGTTGGCAGACAGCTAAGGCACTTGGGGACTGGATCACCCGAAAAAAAAATCTTCAGCAGAGCAAGGAACAAAACCTGCATCACCACACGTCCCAGTGTTGTACCATCCTGTCTCCCATTGTGTGTGCTCTTATCATAAGGGAAAAGGGTATTGGAAAGTCGGCATCTGCTGAAAATGGCAGACTGGTTGGTTGAGCCATTCCTTGCCCCCACCCATGTAATCAGAGCTGGATTCCTTCTCTCTTTGAAGCTGACTAATGTAGTTTATCATATAAAACCCATTTACTGAGGCTATATGCGGGAGGAAGAAGGGTGAACTTCCCCATAATGCTCACGAACCACTTTGATATTGTAGCCTGGAAGGCACCATAGAAGTGCAATGGATTATTATTAATGAATTAACTAAATGATTAATTTAGTTAAAAGCTAAATTAGTTAATTATTCATTAAATTAGCCCCAAATGTGACAGCAGCAATGAGACAAGTACTCAGTCTGCAAAGCAGTAACACAACTCGCATTAAAAAGTTGTTTTCTCCATTATTTAATGAATTAAAGCTTTGGTTATAAACAAGTCATCCAGCAGCCTTCTCAGTCATAGTACGACTGATGCCTCTCTGGTGTGTCGTTACAGATGATAGCAGTGTGAGATTGGAGACAAGATGAGGTCGTTTCTAATGAAGAAGAACTTAACCTTTTTGGTAGTGGGATGTCTAAAACTAATTAATCCTATTCTTGGAAACTCTAACTGAGGTGAATAAAGATACATCGTTTAACAGAAACTTCCCTCAGGAGAACAATTGGGGGTTTACCAAAACTGCAGAGGTTTTCCAGAACTTAAGCAAATTTTCTAAGTAAAACCACGTGTGAGAGAGAGAAAGTGAAGCCAGGTTCAGTTCTAATATGTAGCTTGACTGAAATCAATTAAACATGCCGAAAAGGAATTTTGGCTTGCTTATTTTTCAGCTGTACAACTAAGCCAGCCTTTTAGCATGTCCCTCTTCCTCCAGACAGAACTATTTGAAAGCAAAAATGAGGATGGGATATTTTTTTACTACATTCTGGTTTACCTTCTTTGAAATAAGAGAAGCTTTTTGAAACAACCACTTGCCAAATGACCTGTGCACATGTGTAGGGCTGACTGCACAGTAGATCCAGCAGTAACTGGTGAGGCTGTACCGCATTCAGAGCGGGTTGACACCCATGCAGGCAGTAAGAGGAAACTCCCTTGAGAAGATCGTAATTTGAATACAGAGGTGCAGAGGAAAAATGGCCTCTGCAGGAGATGTTGAACATAAGTTCAAGGGCAGATGTTCAGGTAACAGCTGTATGTACAGTGGATGGAGTGGGAAATAATTTCTCTAGTCTGTCAGTGGTTTATGGATGAATTCATTAGTGGAACTACTGTAGCCTATTCCTGAGAACTGTTGTAGCATATTCCTGATTTTTTCCCCAAAATAAGAGCTGAAAGAATGTGACTGTGGAAGGAGCGTTTCTGTGATGGTAGGCACTCATCCAGGATGTGGGAGACCGGAGTTGACACCAGGCTTGGGCTGAGCTACTGTGCTCACCCAGCTGCCTCACCACATGGAGCAGTCCCAGCAGAGAGCCTGGAGAAGCTCCGCTCTGGGGCAGGGAAATGCCTCTGAGAACAACTTTCTGTTTCTAAGATCATAGGGGTGTATATTTCCCACTTTTCAGGTGAGCAGTCCAGTTAGCTGTCTGCCTCTTTCTTTCAAGGTGCTTCATCTTGGGGATTAGAAACCTTCCTGAACAAATATTTTGATGAATTTGCTGTAAAAGGTGTTTTCTTTTCTGCCATGCTAATGTTCCTAAACAAATGTTCCTTTTGCTCCACCAAAAACCAATCAGCCAGCTTTAGTGAGCGCTTAATGGAACTGATCTACATCCTTAAAATTCCAGAGCACCTCTGGTCTGTCCTTACGCACTGCCCTTTCTTCCTGGAAACTGGAAGGACTGGCCCAGGCTGATGTCCCAGGCTGACCTGGGCAGTGAGCAATGTCAAGGCAGCCAGTCCTGGTAGGGAAATGTATCCTCCTCTGCTTTGCAACACAGTGAATTTTCTTTTCTGCTCAGCTCTGTGTTCCTTTTCCTTTCCAATTCTCTTTTGCGGACACATGAATGCTAACTGACACTGCCATTATCATTGTACAGGGCAGAAGTCAGGCTGCATTTGGGAAGAGCTGTTTAGCCAGTTCCATGAACTCGTGCAATTTAGATCATCTATCAACTGCTGGAGTCTAGGCCTTGAGTCTGTAACATCCCAGGCATACAATTAAATCTATCATCCTAACTTGTCCTATTGAAGTCTGCTGGCAGGCACAAGGCTTAAGTTATGTATGTCCTTGAAGGATTAGATCCCTTATTCTTCTCTAGCACTTCAAATAGAATAGTTGGAAGCCAATTTCTTGTAAAGTTCACTGTATCTCCACCTGCAGAGCAGCTGTGGGCAAAGGGCCCTGTATTTTATGACTACTAATAATTCTAGCCAGTGCTACAAAAATATACAAGAAACTTCAGCAATTTTTTTCAGCTCAGTACTTAAATTCTAGAATTAGACTTTGAGACATCTTGTTTCACACATACTGCAGAGGCGGGGACTGGAGACAAGTTGTCATGCATGAATGAAGTTGCTGGGAATTAGATGAAAGAGATTTTCCCACCTCCTAATAAAAGTCAAAAGTGACTCATCTGAAATAGAGATTAACAGTGGCCAATAATTGGAGTAGTAATTTGCTAATGTTTGATGTTGGATATTTTCTTATGAAAAATATGACCCAAGAAAATCTGTGTGAAGCGCCCAAGAGCCAGAGACTTGATGGTTTCATGCGAGAGCCATTTTTAGGCCAAAATTTTGAAACAGAAGTATCTTTGCTCTTTTCTTCCTCAAATCCACAGTTCCTTAAATCTGAAAAAAGCTTCTAGAAGGTTTTTTTGTCTGTTCCTAAAGCTAGAGTTGACAGGTTTCAGAACATCTATTTTGTAAAATAAGAAAGAAAAATGGTCTCAGGTTAGTGGCCGTTAACATGTCAGCTAGATAAATCAGATGTCTTCTACCCTGGATCTTCATAATAATAATAATAATAATAAAAAAGTCCACTTGGGACAATGAAAAGTAGGAAAATAATCACTAGTAGACCTTTATTTCCCCCAGGTTCCAGGAGGGAACTATCAAAATGTTAATTCATAGAGGCACTTAAAAAGGCATTGCTTAAATTTATCTATATCATGAATTCTGGCTGACAAAAAGTTACTTTAAACTAATTTACGCTATCCATCATGAAGTGTCTCTTCAAATGAAAAGATTTAGATTTTAACATAGGAACATAAACTCTCGAGGACTTTTGCACTGTGAACAATGGGTTTAGCCATGCTCTTCAGAAGCCAGCGTGATCTACAGCCTCTGGAGGCTCTGTCTCTCACTATTTATTGCTGCCAGGAGATCTTTCAAGACTTATGTGTTTGACCAGGTATGGATCTCAAACACTGATTGGAGTTTGGCCTGGATTCTTACTACCTGTAATTTCTAGCTGTGCAACCAGGTGGGAGGGGATTTGCATGTGATGTAATCCTTGCAAATAGGAATTTGGCTTGGGAGTAAGAGGAACTGACTTGGGACCAGCAGAGAGACAGTCTCTGCAAAGGTTTTATTAGTGTGTTGTGGAAGAAAATGATCTGTTTCTCCCATTTCAAGAGGGAAGAGGCCATAAGGTTTGTGGTTTTGGGGCTGTAGCAGGGTAGGTTTCCAGGCTTATTCGGGTATGACTGTCAGCGAAGCTCCAGCGAAGGAAGTGATAAGCTTAGAAATAAATATTGCCTAAACCACTGTCTGTCTGCAGAGCACGAGGAGAGCACCAGTGGCAGTGGGGTCTCTTCCCTTCTTCTGCATGCATGAAGATAAATTAAGTGCTGAAGAATTCCTGTTCTGAAGCCTTTTAAGTAGGATTCCTGCAACAGAGCCGCAGAACATTTTCTCCGTGAATCTTCTTTCACCTCATCTTACAGTTGAGCTTCTTTACAAAGGGGGAAAGAAATCCCCCAGCTTCGTTTCAAGTTAGGGATTTTCATACACGTAGGTTTCAGTCTCTTTAATGGGAGAGAGCTGAGAGATGACATAATCATATATTAACGACACAATAAGCTACTTACTATCCTCTCTGACACTGGAACTTGGCTCTGGGGAGGCAGTCAAAGCATTGTCTATTTGAAGGAGCAAAGGTGAGGCATCGCACTGGTGTTTTTATGAATATTTCATAGCTTGGAGTAGTAACCTGTCTATTCCCCTTACAGATGCCTACTTAGCTTTAAACAAATCACAGAGTGTAGCTATAAGCAGATGTACATTTGTTTAAGTTTTCCTTTGTACATCAGTAAATTGACTGAAATTGTACGGGCAGAGTGTGAAAGCACTGTACAGCACAGAGGAAGAAGGGAAGAAAACAGACCTCGAGGGTTTAACAACAATTTTCTTGTACTCCTCACAAAAGAGAGAAAAGCACGTAATCAAAAAAACAGTAACAAACTTCATCTGCTGCCCATGCCTCGCGCCTGGGGCGCACTCACTGCGGCACTGGGACTGCTCCTGTGACGTCCTGCCGCAGGATGCACCGCTGCTGTGTGATGCGGGAGGAGAGGAGCTGCCCTCCTGTGCCGTTCTCAGTACACAAACAAGTGGCTTTGATTCCACCACGTCAAAGGCAAAGGTAACGTGTGCCTCTAACAGTGATTGCCCTTTCTGTGACTCTCGCTGTTTCATTTAATCAGCAGCTTCAAGGCCAGGCTGTTTCTTTGGAAGATATTACTAGAATAAAATAAAAAACTAATCTGAAGTCTTTCTCAATAGTGTTTTATGTCTCCTATACTGGTGTTAACCTCTAGCAGAGTTCCCCAAAATTATCATTGATGGTGGCCTATGGATCAACTTTAAATTTTGTTTCCTGGCATTTTCTGGACTTCTTCACAGTATGAAGTACCGGTGGCTCTGCAGTAAAAAGTGAAAATTGTGTGTAGTTTTTTGGTATTAAGGTAATGACAACTTTCAGAAAAATTTTATTTCACAAACTTTCCCAGCTAACAACCTTCAAAAGGAGCAATATCCCAGTGTATTTTTCTATGTGCTTGTACTGCGAGAGGAAAGTAGGTAGCTCAGAGGACTAGCATCTAAATGCCATGTGTAGTAATTTGACACACAACTGCCATTAACAATAATGGGAATTGTATGTCTGATGATCCATCATGCAGAGGAAAGAAAATTCAACCCTGGGGGCTTACTGTGCAGTGTTCAAAAGTGCAAGGCAAAATACGGAGACAAGTAAAGGCGAAGAAGCTTGTTTCTCCTTCCTTGCCTGTGAAGAGATGCAAAGAACAGCATCTTTAAGTCTTTTAATCCACATCCCTGTTTTCCTGTTTGGGTTTTTTTTTAATTGATAAGGTAAAACCAAGAGCTGCTCAGCCTGACTCTTTAAGTTCAGACTTTGAACCCAGCTGCTTGTAACCAGGTGATTAAGAATCCAACTTGCTCTCAACCTCGGGGCCAGGCACTTACAGGGTCAAGAGCTTTGCTTGCTGGCTTGCTTCCCTCATGAAATAAACAGGCTAAGCTGTGTAAATGGCATGAAGGCCCAGAAAAGCCTTGGCTGTGCTCCTCTCCCTGGTGTTATTTGATGAGCTACCTCAGCATTGCAGCTGATTTAACATATAAAATAAAACCAGTTTTCATCTGAGTTCTTCCAGCTACTTTTAATTATTCATTTCTTGAAATCACAAACATAAAAATGTTCTGGGATAATTTTAATGTTTGTTTAGTCTCTTTGCATGGTGGTTTTTTATTTTTGTTTTGGGTTTTTTTTTTCTCCAAAAGAATACTCAGTTTCCTAACCAACTCTAGTTGGGACCCAGCTTGCAAAGTTTGTCCCACACACACCTGAATGGGGAGGCAATGAGTTCCCACTGAGGCCCTCTCTCATGGGGGAAACAAGACAGTGCCTTGCACTCAAGTACCAAATCTGGGCCAAAGCAATTCATTTGATTTCTAAAACCAAATGGACCACTGCGTCGGCTTCCCTGACTTCCCGCATGGCGCAGACTATGGAAGCTGAGCCCATTCGTGGTTACTGACCCAAAAAGCCATTGCATGGTGAAATTTTTTTCTCATTGATTCTTATTTAAGGCACAGTCTTCCTCTGAAAAGTCAAACTCTTCTTGGCAAAAGGTCAGCTTCTCTTTGTGCTCTGGACTCTGTCCATCCGTGTCAGCAACAAAATGTATTTTCCCTTCTTATTGCTCAATCAGTGATGGAAACCAGGCATGAGTACAGGGTAAGTGTTGGACCTTAGCTTTAGGTGCGTGTGGGCTCTCTCTTTCTTGCACACACAAGCTCAAAGGAGTTACATTTGTAGGAGTCTGCTAAAAATGGTGAATTAGGAGCCCAATGTGACTTAAAATGCCTTTACTGTTTCTGAGTAAGTGTGAGGACAGAACAAGTGGGAGACGAAAGCGATGTGAGCTTCAGATCCAAAGTGGAGTCTGCAGATGTGGCACACAAAGATGCTTTTGAGTTGGAAGCTGATACTGAGGTTTGAGAGCATTAATACTGGCCTCCTGTGCATCACTTCTCTCTTTGTGTTTCATACTAACTTAGAATTCACCTTCCCTAAAGTTTCTTTCCCTTCAAGCTTTCATTTCTTGCCTGGAAAAATAAGTTATGTGGAAGATAAGCTGAAGGATTGTTCTTGGGTATAAGGTTTTCTTACAGTTTGTTGTAGCTCCTCACTGTGCCTCTTTGAAGGCATCTCTGCAGTGTGACATTTCAAAAGGAATAGAAGAGCTGCCATGGGATGCTGGCAGGAGAAGAGATCTGGTTCGTTTAAGTTCCTTTTTGGGGCTTTTTTTCTTTTTCTGGAGAGCAGAATTTCCTCCTAAAGTGGGAAAAGCTCCATCATTTCGAACATTTAAGAACAGCGAAGAAAGCATTAAAAATGAATGATCTGGCTCAGCACTAAGGGTTTTTGTTGGGTTTGAGGCAGAGTATGGACAAAGTGGCCTAATAGCTTTTTTCAGCTGTGGTTTTCATGGTCCTAAAATACACTTCTCTTAAATAATTCACAGCCCTGTGTTCCCAGTAAGCTTCTACCTGTCCCCTTCACAGCACGCACTTGTGTTAATAAACGACATTACATTTGTTAAGTCATTTTACCACCGTCTCCTACTTTTTCTGTATTTTTTTGTGACCTAAGAAGTCCTTTGGAAAAAAAAAATCTTGCTTGATCCTTTAGTTATGCATGTCCCAGTGTTTTATAGCCACATCAAACAATGGAAGGATGGATATTCTTTTAGCAGTATAAGTGCAGAATTATCTGCTCAGTGATACACCTAATTTGGTCATGGAATGTTGGAGACTGCACACAAATGACACAATTACAGCTTATGCAATTAAATAGCCATTTGTCTGTACAAGGTCCTCACATGTGCAGTGGCACGTGTGTGAAACAATACACAGTTGTTTATGCTCTGGCTATGAAAAATAGAGTTTAGATGTTAATATTTGTGATCTGCACTTATTTCTTTTACTTTTTTTTTTATTGCCGCTTTCTGACTGACAGGTCTTCAGAAAAACGTTTCTCTGGGCTATGTTTGTATTTTCAGGGTGGAAGTGTATACTGTATCTATTAAGACCTTGTGTTGTCTGTCACTTTCATTTTATTCAATCATGTACCTGTCTTTTTTGCTAAAACATTACTCCCATTTTTATGTGGGCTCTTTTTTTTTTCCTCTTTCTTCCAACATCCCCTGAAAGTTAGCTTTTCTGAAAACATAGACTGCATCTTCAGAACCAGCCCTTAAATCTGCTCCAGCAATCAACTGCAGGTGCAATTTTGTGAGTACAACCAATTGCAGGAGGAAATTATAGAACTTAAAGATCAAGCATCTCCCTGATTTGTAAGCACAAATAGCAAGTATAAATGAAGTCGATGTGAACTGCTGTAAGTGCTCAGAGCTTCTCGGTGCAAGGCTGTTGTTTGCACCCACAAATTAGACGATGTGAAACCAAATCCTACTATTCGCAGTGTCAGTTGATTGCAGGATTGATGTGGGAGCTGAGATGAAGTCCCTCTAAAAATGTGACCCTTGAGGCCTCCTTGTGCTTTTCCAATAAACGCAGGATTCGTCACGCACCGTTAGCTAATCTGTCTGATTTGCCATCCTCAGCAGTGGATGGTATCTATCCCTTGCTTCATATTTAAAAAAAAAAAAAAAAAAAAAAAATTAAAAAATGGGGAAACAAAACATAAAGCTGTGAGGGTGCAGAGAAGTTGCTTGCAGGAAGCTAAGGGGTGATTTCATAGCGTTCAGCCCTGTATATCCTGTTGCCCTACAATAAATATCAGCTATGAAAGTTAGCTCACAGGTTCTAGGACACGAAGTGGGCAAGAAGCTCACCCTGTCCCATTCCCTTTCCATTCCTCACCATGCCTGGGTTTATGGAGTACTTGTTCCTCAGGCAAAGGCTGTCACCCATGACATCTCTGTACATTTATGGTCCCCATCTCAGTGCGTCCAGTTGGCAACAGATATTGTAGTGGTAAATTGCTGCATAATCTCTGTGCTGCCTTGTGAGCTTCTTAAAAAAGCAGTGTGGAATGTTTTATGTAGTCCCACTGTTGGGTTATAGGTCAAACTCAAATCCAGTAATATTTTTCATAGTGTTTGAGCCTCTTGCACTTTGGACCAAAAGGTAATCATTTACTACTGGCTATCCAAAATTTTATATCTATATATATCTCGGGGGTTTCCTAATATACACTTAGTAGTTTGAACTCGACCATAATTACACCCTTATTATCTTCATAAGCTTTACTTATCTCATTATCAACTCCTTCCTATGTTGGAGGTCAGTAGTGTATCCCTTTTATTAGCCATTTAATCCTTTTACCCAGTAGCTCTGTTCTCATTGATTCGCTTACTATATTTCTCTGCAGCTAATATTTCTGACATTTCAGAGTAACCTCTCCCCTTGCCTTTTACTCTGTCCAAAGTAATCTCTACCCCTATAGATTCTGAGTTCATTACCGCCTGTTTTAGGAGTACTGGAGGTCGCCATTAAAATCTTTATGATTTTTCCTTTAGAGCTGTGCGCTGTCACGGCACTGCGGTTTGCTGGGGCTGCCTGTCCTTAGCACAGGATCCAACTGGGGGAGACTATCATAATGGGTATTATTTGCAAAGAGATATATCAAGACTGCCATGGTGATGGCAATAAATAAAAGGAACCCATTCCCGTAACAGTAGCAAAACCACTCTGAAATTACCATTCAGTACCACGCAGTACTTTTAATCATTTATTTTATATCAGATATCTTTGCTGCTGGATACTACGTATTTTTAGAAATAGCATTTATTGATTTTTACTCTCCCCTTGAGATATAATTAACATTTTTGGAGGCTTTGTTTTCTTATTCCCTTTCCATCATGTTGTCATTCACACGTGATCACTTTCAATGTGAATTCTTGTTTATATTTCTTTCTAGG
>NW_009649588.1:277542-312352 GCF_000708025.1 Charadrius vociferus
AACTACTTTCCCAAAGAAATTATTTCCTGCATGCTAACTTGAAGTATCATTAAATTATAATATTATTTTTTAATGACCCTCTTTTTTTATTTTCTTTTTTTAATAAGGTGGCGGTTACTTAGGCATGCCGAGTGTACTTCAGCTCTTGGCAGCATTAAGCGTACAGCTGAACGCATGCTGAGTCTAGCAGGGATAATTACACCAGCTGTGACCTTTTTGAACACGTATTTGGGCCAAAGCAGCTTTCAGTCACTTCTGATTGACTTAGAGCTTACCTGAATTTGCTTTCCGTAAACTTCAAATCTTACCTTCCTGGTGCCATGGTTAAACTTGGTAGTATGTCTGTGTGTCACCAAAGGTTTTATGATTTGATATTTGTTCCTCTTTATGGTGTCTAGTGGCTTTGAGGAAGTTTCACAGCACATTTGGCCACGTTTGTTGTTGCTTTGGACTCAGGTGGCTGTACCAGGCTGGGAAAGGTGTCCCCGGAGGTGGGCACTGGGTTCCTGCCCCTGGGCCAAGGAGGGATGGAGTCAACTCAAGGTGCTTCAGCAACTCAGTGATTGCCGTTCTAACGCTGTGTGCCATATGACTCAGCTCTTAGGAGAATAAAGGGAAGATGAAAATGAATAGAGATGACAAATTACTGTCTTGGTCATTGGAAAGTTCTCTCCTTTTTTTCTTTTCTTTTTCTTTTTTTTTTTTTTTTCCCCTGTTTGTTTAAATCAGGACATTATTGGTGTTGCTGAGTCTTCTTGGATACAGAGTGGAGTTTTGAATCTAAATGATTTTTACATCTGTAATGCTACATGTTTGGCTCTGGTTTATTATTAAAGGGCAGCTTTTTAATTAAGGTAGCTTTATTCAAGAACAAATGTCCTGCAATTTATTTAACAGAACTTTTACTTCTGCTTTGGAGGTATACTCCTGGATAGTAGGATCAGTTAATGCAGCATTATTATTAATTAAATCTAATGAGTGAGAGATCGGTGCAGACCTACCAGAAAGTTCATGAGAACAATTTTTAGTATTTATGAGTACCTCCTTTTTATAATTCGTATGCTCAGAAGAGATATATAGTTATATTTCACCTTTAGAGTTCCTTCTTTGCACTAGATAACCTTTTTTGGCTTCTGTGCTACAGAGCAGGCAGAGTTGGCAGCATTCATTTACCGGAGTTGGTAGCTTTCCACCAAACAATTTCACTGTTGACCAAACAATATGCTGGTTTATATCACAAGGGTATTCTTACTGTGAAATCCAAGTAACTGTCATTAGAGACATAGAACTTCAAATTGCTGAAAAGATACTGGGCTTCAAAGGGCTTTGTAGCCTCTCAGTAACCCTTCTAGAAAGCTACAGTTGAGCCCATCCCATGGTTTCCACCACTGCTGCTCTTGTGCTGAACGCAACTGGGTTTTGAGGGCCTGAGTTTCTTCCAAAGAAGGTAAACATGGGTAATCCTGATGTTGGATAAACTATACCTAAGAGGATTGAAGAGGTGATGCTTGTATCCCCTCTCTGTTCATTCACTTCTGGTTCAGACTAGGGAGGGGGCTATATTACTCTGAATGCACCAGCTTTATGTCGAGTCTAACTGGTGCTAGGCAAGCGAGCTGCTTCCCTTCAAAAGTCTATTTTGGGGACATTTGTGACTACCAAGTGGACTCGTAACATCAGTATGGCGTGGTCGCACCAGGAAACAGTGCAGCCCAAATAGAGTAGACCTAGAGCAAAGCAGTTGCTGCTGAGGACCCACCATCCACACAGCAGTATTCTCAAGGGATTTTGCTCCTCGATAGCTTTAATCTGCCCCTGTTGAGCACATGTCTCTTGGTGCTGGGAGTACACTGCATGCCCCTGGAGCATATCTTCCAGGGTCGTGTCATCCTAACACTTACATCCTTGGAGGTCGCTCTGTGATGTGAACCAAATCAGTGGGGATGATCGAGAGGTGTAGTCCAACACTGCACCGCTGATCTGCAATAAAACACAAGCACCCTCTACGCTTTGCAGCATGAACAAAGCTTAGAAAGTGCTTTTAAAACAACCCACAGTCTACACGCATCTGTCTCACCTAAAACCTCCTCTCTGTCTCTGATAAGTCGCTTGTGTTCAGATCCAACCCATCCAATACCACCTGTCTCCTGTTAAGCCTTGCTGATATTTTTTTGTCTTTGAGTTCCCTGACTGTGAGCTTGGCCAGAGCTACTTCTGCTGCTCGGCGGGGGCTCAAGGTGGAGTCTGTGATCCAATTACCCAGGCCTTGTCTCCAAACATCCCTTAAGTGGTTGCCGAAGGATGGTTCATCTTAAATCATCCTTTCTGTCAGCTTTTTTGCTCTACACCAGACTCTGGTTTGTTTAAGCCAATCCAGTCACATATAAAACACTGACAGCACATGCTCAACATGCTGGTAATAAAGAGGGCATCCTTTCAACAGCTTGTCTGCTTCAGCAATCCTTATTTTTGTGTATTGCTGTTTCCATTGAGATCTTGCAGGTAGGGATTTTGCTCGCAGGGAGACATTAGGCTGAACATTCCTGTAAATCCCACCCTAACTATGCATTTGGCACAAGCGCGTTGTTTTAAAATACGGTAAAAGCAAATAGGTGGGAGGTAATCTCCCATTAGCTAATAATGCACGCTCCACTGAGCTGGATTCATTTTCCACGCAGGTTATATACAGTGCTACAGATATTGTGGCCAAATCGTTCCTTGGTCCTACCATTTTAACACAGAGATGGACTCTGACAGATCCCGTATGTGGAACTGGGACATGAAGACATGTCAATGCCCAGAAGATGTGTGAACCCCGCAGCGGCCACCCTGCTGTAGGCAGTTTGACCCATCAATGCCACATGAAATAGCAGCGTGGTAATGGCTCCAAGCAAAACTGCTTTTCATGTTTGAGCAAAACAAATGCCCAGCATGAAGCAAATAACTTCAGGAACACGGATGCAGACAGGTTTGCACCCAAGAGACTGCAGCACAAAGGCCAAATGCTGCATTGATTTAGAGGAGCTGGAAACAAAAGCAGAGTGAGGTGGGTTTTTTTGTTTGGGGTATTTTTTTCCCTTTTAGGAGCAATAAAAGCATCCCTACTGAGTAATGAGTGTGACCCAGTGTGTGGCATGTTTCAGGGTCCCCCTCCCTGACCCATTTCCCACTGGGATGATATAGAGAAGAAAGCCCAAAAACTTGGACACTGGCTTTCCCATACAACATCTTCCTAAGCTTCAACAGTGTTTTAAAGTAAGCTGTACACTTCCCCCATACGTGATCTGACCTGCGCAGCCTCTGCTGCGGGGCTGTCTCAAGGTGAGGACCAGGAGCAGCATCACCCTGCACCCAGACGATGTGGTGGGAGCTCGAGAGTTTCCCAGATGTTAGTGTTATAAGACATAATATCCTGAAAATCTCTCTCGCAAATATATCTTGGGATATATTCCCAAGAGGTTGGTTTGTGTTTTTTTTTTTCCCTTGGAGAGAATCCAGGGCTCATTCTTTTAGGCTATAAATTCTTCAGTGCAAGGATTTTTGTTTTCTTTTATGTCTCAAATGCACCTCGTGACACTGTACACTCAGTCCAAGCCAAGTAATATATTACCATATAAAAACATCATTTACATTCAATCAAGGTTCCTTTTAGTCTCTCTCAGAAAACTCAGACATCTGAAAACCAGAGAGGGGTAAATCACACAGCACTGACTAGCTGAAGGCCACCAGCTATAGACTAGGCAAAACCCAGTGCTCTGCCCTGTGACATCCCACCCACCTACAGTTCATGATCCTTCAGTGGTACAAAGGTGCTACAGAGTTGGCCCGTGTCAGAGTTAAAGTTTACCTGGGGAATGTGGCTTTGTGTGACAAATCAAGGCAAAAAATTACAGTGAGGAAATTTCTAAGGTATGAGTCCTGATGATCTTGTGAATTCCTGTAGTCTGCATAGTATTAAGGATCATTAAAATGAAAACATTCTGCCATTACAGCCAAGAAAGGAATCTATACCACTTATATGATAATACTTTGAAGCTACATAGAGGTTCATGAAATATGGATGTGCTTATATGCAACATACTCTAACTTAAATTTGTAATGCTAAGTAACTACCTGCAAAACACACATTCCTTCAAAAACATTCAAGTGGTGAAGGCTTAATTCGGTTTACCATAGGTTAGCACTTTATTATTTTCCTGTTATTGTGACATTTTGGTGTGCTTGTTATGCAGAAATTCTGACATCGGGTCTTCTAAGATATATATTGATAGATGGGAGGTCATTGAGGTTCAGCTCGGGGTCATTGTCTGCTTTCCGTTTTCTTGACAGCTAAATTTTGTGTTAGATTCCTGTCTAAATCTTGTATTTTCTACTTTAGAAACTGCAACTAAATTATACATGCATGTTCTATATTTGAACATGCACTACACATGCAGATATGTCGGATTATTAGTATTTGATAATTATGTTTTTACAGTTTAATGATTTTACATGCTCACTTCAACAACCGCATATACAAAACAGTATCCAAATACACAGAAAATTAATTTCCACTGCAAAGAGTTTACGAACTAAGGCTACACATGTTCAGCTTTGCACACTGTAGACTTCAGTGAAACCTCTTCCGGCATGTGAAGGTCAGCATGGGTATAAACCTTTATGGGTCTGCAGCCTAGAGTCTAAATGCACTAAACAAAAGAAGGAGGTGATTTTAATGAGAGAATAAAAAAATACATCCTGAACTCACAGAGGGTTAGGGCAAAGATTAAGAGACTCCGGATTTATCATTTTAGTATGAGTTTATATCACTGAATTATGGCTTCAGGTTGCAGCTGTTGTGAATTGTCAAGTAAGCATACAAATTCACTGAAACAACCCAGAGTAAAATGCACTTTAATAGAAAATGAACTGTGGGAGATTTAGTAAAAATAATGGTGCCTTAGCTATAAAAGACTTCTCTCTTGCTCGTTGGTACTATATAATTGCTTTAACGTGTCGTGGTTTTGGAAAAGGAAAGAAATACTGATGATTTGAATGATCGAGAGAGAACCGGACAGGTCCTGCTGTGTCAGTGGACCCGACCCAAGGCACGCCAAGCGCTGCCCCTGGCATCCCCAGCCTTTGGCTCGCTTCCCTTGACGGCAGGAGCTGCAGCTCTAGGATGAATTCGCAATCCAGCCCCTGCTTAGTTAAACAGGCCGACGTTGCAAATGTTTAACGCAAAATGCTACTTGTCCATCTGGATGTCCTAAGTACAGGGTATTAGGCTGAAAGGTCAGTCTTGTGGGGAACTGATGTGTTTTTAGAAATTAAACTTCAGTACTATTTCAAGATATATCGCCCAGCAGGGCCTGTCTATAGCACATCTTGCAGTCGTTGGGCTGTCCCATGGACTTGGGGATGCTTAAAAAAGTGATGGTGAAGCCTTTGGCTCTTCCAGTTGCCCAGGGGACTCGGTGCCTGGAGAGTTAGTAATGGATAGACCACATGGGATGCTCAGCCTTGCTTTTGCTGATGCTTCTTTTCATTTCCAATAGGTGACATATTAAAGCTTTCAAAAATTGTATCTAGTTCTCAGTGGGGAGATTTTGTTGGGGGTGTCTGTTGGAGGACTGAACCCAAATCTCCCGTTGTTCCACCAGGACCCTGGGGCCAAGCCTTGCACTGGCAGAGGGTGGTGTGTAATTGCACAGACAAGACCTGACAAGGGCAAATCAAAGATAAGCTCTCTTCCTGCAGTTTGATACATTTATAAACACTTTTTTTTTCTCTTTTCTTGCAGCATTTAGGACAAGTGTCTAACAGTCAATTTTTCCTTGGGTTTATTTTTTGAAGTCTGTTTCTCCCCGGGAAGTTGAATGGATGAGCAAGAGTTTGATATTATCTGCCCCTTGCTGTGGAAAATGTCACAGGCATGCCATGACAAATGCCACTGCTCTCCTGTTTCATAGGCAAGAGCATCAGTTGCCAGTCACACACAAACTGGTGGTGTATATTACCAGGGAAGTAAAGCTGGCGTTTACCCAAATCCACATTTGTGGAAGAAAAAAATGCCTGTGCATTCCTTTGTGGCAGAAATGAAAACCAAGATCAATGACTTACTCTTTTTAAGTCTTATGTGCAAGGTAAAACTACTCTTTCACTCTGTGATAATGTCAAGTGGAGAGAAATATACACCTAGCGAGGTCATGGTCAGTTCAGGAAAAATATGTTAAAGAATAAATTGCCTGCCTTTTCTCTCTGTGTGTGGCGGTGGTGTGGTGGTCTTTTTCTGTAAAGAAAAAGAAATTAAATGGATGATTACCGTACCTGGAATAAATATAGTGAAAATGAAAAATGATGGGAAAATTTAGCTATCTATTTTTAATCAATGCGGTATGTCTACTGTTTGCTACCTGGCTGTTCCAGCTCTTGGTGAAGGCAAACTGCTTCTGGCTTGCTCGACACATTGATTTAGATGTTGTCAGCTGCATTTTGCAGCACAGCCCCATAGGTTTCCTAGTATTTACAGCAGTGTGAGAGTGAGATATTCATGGAGCTGCTATGGAGAAACTGGAAACTGGGGGACACTGTGCTCTCGAGGGCAGGAGGGGGATTTCCCAGCTCAGACGTCTGCCAGGAGATGAGTGCAATGGTAGTTTCTTACTGGGGAAAACCAAGAAGCTATCCTGAAGGTGCCAATTGGGTGAGGATCCATATCCAGGTCTTCCAGAGCTGTAAGCACAGCAAAGAGCTGGTGGGGAACCATGGGGTGAAGCTCCCCAGCCAAAGAGTCAGCTGGGGAAGAGTCAGCTGCTGCCTTTGCCCTCTGTAACAGAGATGACCATGGCATAGGGCATGGGGCTACCTTGGGCAGGGTTTGCCACCTCGGATGGCCCCATCAGAAATGGTGGGAGGTAGCGAGGATGCTGCTGGACACCGCTGATCCCATACACACAGAGCAGCATGTGCAGCTTGAGGTGGCAGATGCTCCAACAGCTCCCTAAAGGTCAACTTGCCCACCCCTGGCTGTGATTTTAGTTCATGAAGGATGGGGAAATATGAGAACAAATGAGGTAATAATGTTTTGAACAAGTAGATAACAGTTACCAGTAATCCTGAAACTTCAGTCCCTGCCAAAGTAACACTGGAAATATTGAGATGATAAAATCTGTAAGTACCTTGAAACCCATTTAAAGGGTAGAGGACCTAAACTCTCATAGTTGGGATATTTTTTACAATCTCAGATTCAGAGCCAGAATTTCTAATTTTTGCTGCCTTTTGGCTTGACTTCCTGGTAGAGTGACTGCAAAATAATTCATTTTACCAACTCCAGAGGTACCATTTGAGCTTCTAATGTTTTGCAGTAACTTTCTGTGTGGACAGTTCTTCTGCGCTGAGCACCTTTTCATTTAAATTTATCTGTTTCCAGAGTGAACTAAGAAAGTCGGAAGCTAATTCAGGAAAAATAAATAAATAAATAATCAAAACTTGGAATGCCCACAGCTGAGGATTTGCTCAGGAACAGCTTTTCTGCTTTGACTTCATCTGCATCCATAATCTGAATTTACTGTCCCATCTAAACAAGCACTGCTTCTTAATAAGAGTTTCTATATTAAGTAATATTGTGGGATAAGTATTCCAAGTGCTTTTTCCTTTATAGATAAACCTTGATCTTACCTTTTGTTTGTGTATCCTTGTATTTAACTTAGACTTTTAAATAATTTATTAAAATTACCACTGGACAAGATCTCCCTTCTTGGTCCTAGCACATAGCACAATATTCCAGTCTGGGGATCCTAACTGCTGCTACAAAATACAGAATAGGCAATCGGTGGCTGAAATGAACACTTTGCCTTTGCATGTAGATCTGTTCTTCCAGCCTTGTGCACCCAAGGTTGAAATTTGGATCCCTCAGAGAGGAGGTTTGCCAAACCATTGTTAGCTTGATTGCCTCTTTATTAAAATTACAAAACTGGTCATTAGAGGAAAGGCAGTACTTATAATCCATCTACATTTTATAACAGGCCAACTCCAGATCCTCACAAAATCCTACTTGGAAAAGAAGTGCAAAGGAAGCTGGCTGTGAGCATGATCACACCGAGCCCATACTGGCTGAAGGACAAACAGTGGTGTATGAATTTGGAAAGAAATAGTCATTAGGAGTACTTTGGGGAGTGGTATTAAGCCTTGTTTTATTTAATGAACTGAAAGATGGGGTAAACAGAAGATTAATGCAACATTTTTCTAAGTTGTGAAGGGTTTTTTCACTTTGTAAAAAAAGAATAAATGGAGAAAAGAGAAAGCGCAGGGGGGGGGGCGGGCGGACCTGGCCAACATGGTAAAATTCAGCTTGTCACAATATGCAGTTAAAACAACTGCAAAAGAAATAATCTAGGAGGTAGATAATCAGCTGGGGAGGAAAAGGGATTTAGGAAGCGGTAATGCCTTCAGGCAATTGTGGAAAGCAAAATGAGTATAATGTTGCCGTGCAGAGCAAGAGGGCAGAAAAGGCAACCTGGCTTCGTGCTCTATGTGTAAGTGTCACAGGTAGATGCCTCTTTAATGCCACAGAGGAGGGCACCATTAAAATATCGAGGACATTTTGTCCTGAAGGCTGGAATTTTCATAAATGCTTTGTACTTGCCAAAACCTGCTTCCAGCGAGGATCCCGGGAGTTTTGCCATTGATTTCAATGGGAGTAGGTTTGGGCCATTGCTGAGACCTTTCTAAAATTGACCCATAAAACAAAAAAGACGCTGACAAGTTAATTTGGCCTCAAAGGTAGGCAGCCAGGATGATTAGAGTGATTCATTTAAAAGGCAATATTAAAATAATTGACTACATGTTGGCTGCGCGGACGTTTGGCTAGATAATTGCTTAAGCATCAGTTATCTGTGGGTAGCACCAAAAACTGCGGTGCTAAACACGGATCGGGAAGGTCTAAATGGTGGGGGGAACATCTGAAGTGAAAAACAACTAAGCAAAACAATGGTTGACATTCAAAGTCCTTTCCCAGAATGAAGGTCAGCTGAGGGCTACTCTTCAAATAGAAGTGCTAGATTTTAAAATACGGTGAACACAGCACATGGGATTATAATATAGCAGTGTCTAAGTGGACTTTTTCTTTTCTGGTCTCGATTATTCCATAGAAATTAATTGGATCTATATTTGTGAACAGGAGTTAGAATGTATTTTGGTTGACTGACAACAAATATTTCTCATCCCAGATGCAAAGGAATAATTTCACTTGTTCTTGCATCTTTCTGAGCATGTACCCTGCTGTTATTCTGCAATGATAGGGGTGTAAGAAGACATTAGAGGCTCAGTTTCTTTCATGAAGTGGTGACATTTGGGGGCAAGAATATGCAAAGACACTCCCAAATCTGTGAAGAGCACTCAGTTGGTAGCTCCACGTTACTGTTCAGGGGTGGAGAATATTGGACTGATCTCTGACAGATTTCCTCTAAAGAGATAATATCCCTCATGGAAAATAACTAGGTATGATTTGTCAGTACAGCTGAAACACTGTTTAGGAGAATCTGAATGCAGGTGTTTAATTTAGCTTTCATTTGGGGTCCGCTAATGGACACGTTGTTAAATATGGCATTTTACATTTTGCTGCGAACCATACCACACTGCTGAAAACTTTTCAGGGCTGATTGTCATTAATGGCCACCAGTATGAAAGGGCTCTGCAGAAAATGATGCTCTTCCTGACATGAGATGAATGATGTAAAACTGTATCAGATATTGCTTCCATCAAACCCATCACATAGAGGTTATCTGAGGACATCAGAGGGTAAATTCCTCGGTTTCATTAAGAGCCAAACTAGGGTGGTATGCCACTAAGACATTGAAAATTGTTAAATCCAAGTATTCAGATGTCTTGTTCCTCAGATATCTACTTTTGGTTTATTATATATCCTTATTTGATGTTACATATTTCATATCCTCACTCCAACCCAGATATAGTGAAATTTGCAATGCAAAAAAGGTCACTGTGTTACTACAAATGAAAAAATCGCTACTGCATTTGTTAGCCTTAATCTATGGTCTCTCTGCAAAATATTTTATTCATAAATGTGTATCTGCAAATCTAAAGGTAGCATCTACATAAAATATAGTAAACAGCTATACAAAAATATTGGAGGATAAAGAGGTGAAATAAATCTTTTCACTGATATTCTGAATTAAAAAAATACCAACATTTTTCAATTGACTCTAATAAATGAATTTCTTGGCAGTGAGGTAAGCAACAGATTTAATGGGCTTGATGTCTTTCAATGGAGACGCAGCAAGTTTGGGGATGAGGAAGAGGTAATCTGACCAAAGGATTCAGTATTGCCATGCTTAAGCACTTGAAGATTTTGGTTCCTCTCCAAAACCAAATAAATAAATAAAAATGACTTCTCTCTCTTTAAAAAAAGAACAAAAAGAGTTAGACAATGTTATTTACCTAATGGGTTCTGACACTTCAGGGTTGCATTCAACACTACTTATCATCTTTCGATGTTATTAAATAAATGCTGATATCCTTTCCTAATGCTAATGGTTTTCCTAATTCTTTTCAATATTGGACACTGGAGAGGAAAAAAGCTTAGATATTGTCAGATATATGCTATTGCCAGAAAGCTGACAAAATGAAAGACTAATAGGAAAATGTGAAAATTGCAACTTGGGAAAAATCATTCATGAACCATGACAGACAGAGCAGGGGCAGACCACAGGCTGGGGAGATATTTGCCACAGGGACTGGTTTGGGCTGTTTGGGAAGGGAGGGATTTATGTACTCCGGGTGAAATACCTACTGCATCTTGGCCGCAGAGGACTAGAGCTACAGTGCCAGCACTGTCATCACCGTGCGTTGGTCTAGAAGGTGAGTGGCAAATGATTTTTCAAGGCTTTCGGCACAGCACTGTAGCCATATGTGCTTCTTTGGGTAAGAATTGGTGTCTAAATACCACAAGAGGTTTCTGTTCTTTGCAGTCATTGAGCGATGTTTAGCACTGACTTGTATGTGCAAAAGTTATGCTTTATTATAAGTCCTAAGCATCTGGAAACTAGTTAAACCTAATATAGAGTAGATTTTAAATTTTTAACTTTTAAAATTAATATAATTCCAAACAGTTTTCTCTGAACTACTAAAAATCATGCATTTCTGTGCAGTCATAAAAATCATAATCTGGCCAGTTTAAGCTATAATCCCATGACTCCAAGAGCAAAGACTTCATAAAAAAGCTTCAACAGTCTCAAGACTCGAAATCAAGTCTCAAAAGCTAAAAGAGGAGGTTGGGCAACACTAGTTACAGGTAATAATCTTTTCTTTTCAATTAAACTCACCCTAAGTTTTTAAAGTGTGATCCCAAGCAAATTTGCGAGCAGTGGCAAGGTCCCTCAGTGCACACAGGGACTTCACCATGCTTCAGGCTGACGTTAGGAGATAGCACTAAGCTAGCACCAACCCAAGCTAGTAATACCCGTGTGGGGGTCAAATATGGATTTATACTCATGGAATTGCATGTATCTTGTATAAAACATGTCCTGTATGTGCTGCATGGTCAAAGCAGAACACGATATATTCCTGCAGTATTCCATGTATGTACATATATGTATAGATAAACACATGAATGGTAGTGGAATGTATACATACAGTCATTAAAACATTTAAAATTATAAAACAGTTTAGATATTGCTCAAAAATAATTTTTGAGTGATTCCAGTGCTGGTGTATGAGGCAATACTCCATCTCCTCCCCTACTCCTTTCCACCAGCAACCTTTAAAATGCAACGCATCTATTCCAAAATCAAATTCACAGCTTGCTGAACTTTTTTTGTGTGTTCAGAACGCAGTCGGAGAATGAATTTATCAGAAATAATTAATGTTTTTATAGCCGATGTTGATTGCTGCGGCATCACATTTCAGCACTGTATATAATTGCAAATCATTTCCTAGAGGTGTCATACAAAAGCAGAAAGCAGAAGATGCCTTTTGGAGTAGTGTAGTGCCCATGGAATGTTAAGATTAATGCTTGTATAGAACAAGAATACATGTAAAGATTCACTATCTTTTTTTTTCTTTCTAACCTTGTTGATGTCATGAATATCAATTTACATCTTTTTTTTTTTTTTTTGAGATAATTTAACACTCCATTTAGTCATCCTTGGTAATGCAAATCATATCAATTCTGCTGCCAGACTACAAGGTGATCTCTGTTGTATCCCTTGGAAATGGGAGATCCATTTTTCTTCATTTATTTTGGTTAAAAGAAAAATCTCTCTTTTTAAGCCTTTTGATAAGAAACAATTGAGAATTCCAGGAATTTCAATCAGGGAGCAAAGTTGTAACCATCTGCAAGTATTACCTCTTACTCCTCAGTTTTTCTGTCTGCCTCTTCTCCCTCCTTCCCTCTCAGCCTATTTGCATAACATGATTAAGAGAGCAGTAATAATTACAGCCGCACCCAAGGAATGTACAAAGTATGGCAGATTCCTTGTAAGAAGCAGCAGCGCTGCCCTGCATCTTTTCAAACCGTGTGAAAGAGCATCTGGTATCTTGGCTAACTCCCAGGTCTACCTGAAATGTCCTGAAGTCTCCCCTTCATGGTACTGTGGGTCACTTGTGGGAAGTCCTCTCCCACCCGCCGTGGAGCTGCCTGGTCTCTCACATCATCATCAAAACTATCAAAGGCATTTATCCCCTCCACGGCAACGCGGTCCCCTCAATGTTTCATTCTTCTGAACCATAGTTCATGTTTATACAAAGCCATAAGATATTACACACTATAAGGGGGACATTTTTTCAAATGGAAATCAATGGGAAAAGGTTAAGAAGCTATGTGGAGAGTTTGTTCTTTTACTTTGGTTGTTTTTATAATTTTTGTATCATATGCTTTTCCATACTTGTGATTCTTGCTGGTAACATCAGTTGCAGATATTTTGTGTGCTTGTGTGTATTCAGTTCATGCCTCAAGCTTGCGCTACCGTTAAAGGCTACTGAGGCACGTAATACCTTAGAATGAGGACATTCAATATGGAATTTCAGTATTGTATTGTACTTCTGTTAACCAGGATTAATTAATCCAATAATCATCATTGCTCAAAGCCTCTGATGTCCTTTCCAGCCTCCCAGCAGCTCCATGAAACGGGAGGTGTCAGGGCAGGGCTCGCTCATCAAAGCACCAGAACAAACTCCTCCTGCCCTGCAGAGCTACAGCGGGACAGCAGCACATGGTGCTTAGTGCCTTCCCATCCTTCTGAATATGTACCTGTTCACATTAAAGGTGCAAAAAAAAATTTTCTGTTTATTTTCATTGCATAAATACTAAAATGAGAGCTGAATACATGCTGCCAATAAGCAAAGACCTCAAGGACTTGTACCTTTATGGCATACATCTGCTAAAAATACATTCAGTGTTTCAGAGGGGGGAAGAATGCATATCCATGAAAAAGTAGGATTTCTTCCTATTGTATGTGTCCAGGTGCCAAAAGAACCACAAAAACCTTTGACTGTGCCTTCAAGGCAAATATAGATGATGGGGGTTTTCCTTCTAGAAAAGATTATCTGTTGCAGTTGATCTGGAATGGGCTTACACCCAGATACAGTTTAAGGACTGACACATGTAGTACCTGATAACATATTGATATTTCTGCCCGGCACGCAAGGCAGGTTGCCGCGAAGCAGAGAGGTTCTGCAACCACTTAGGAAACTAAATACGTAAAATCCAGAAAGAAAGTAGATCACATCAGAGCTGTGTAACAAACTGGAAACGAAAACCTTCCCCTGCTTCTGCAGGAAGGCCCGGAGGAGATGGGTTCCTGGGACTACCCAAAAACTCTTCCATCCTGCTGCGCCTGGTCATGTTGGTGATGCAATCTGGGGTGGCCCAGGCTGCATGGACCTCCCAGGGCCCTCCTGAGCGATGCACCAGGGCTGAGGGGAGGAGGAGAGCAAAACCAAAGACCTATTGCATAAAGCGTAACGGGTTCTTGGCTTCTCGTGGTGAATACTAGGGGGTTTTTTTAAGCAAATAAGTTCATGATTTCTTTTTCAATTTATCTTTTGGTAGGTCTTTTTTATTCTTTAGCGATTCACTGGCTGAGCACTATTGCATAAAGACAGGTCAGGTTAGTCTACTGAATGAAATGCTTACAATGGGAAATTGGCTTTTCTGGAGAATGACTGTCCTTTGATTCCTGTGTGAGTATCTTCCTGAGAAATTCACTGTGAAGAGCTGTACATCCAATTGTTTCCCTTTAAAGTGAGTGAATTTTTATGGGGACTTAGACCTGGAAGCACATTTCTGCATAAGAAATGGGGTGTGTGGAGAGAGGGGGCAGCTGCCATCTCCCCCTTCTGCGAGTCAACATTGTCTGTAGAAGGAATGCCTTGCCAAGGCTTCACATGAAAATAGTACAGGGCAAAGCATCCGTTTATTAATAAAAAAATAAAAAGTCTAATTGTCTACTGAGATATTAGCAGAAATCACTTTCTTGGGCCGTATCTGGGGGGGTTAATCTGGGGACACTTGACACAAATCTTTGGCAGAAAGCTTTTGCTTTTATAAAATAATGGCATGGGTGAAATTCTAATTTCACTCAGGTGGAAATGGCTGAGAAATTTTCACTCTAGAGAAAAAGATAGCAAAAATATTCTTTTAAAATTCTTGTTTCCATGGTTTAAAAGCTGTAATTACTTTAAATGCTTAATGGTAGCTCAGTATCTATATTGGTGACTATTCACTGCTGTTTGCCCTGTAAATTTATCCTATTAGTATACGTGTGTGAGAGTGTGCATTTATGTATGTTTAAAATACATATGGTATGGAAAAAATATATATTTATCCATTAGAAGTTACTTGTTCTTCTGTCTTTTCAAATGTCTCGCTGCCAGCTGCCTGTATCAAAGGAAGTGTACAGCTGAAACATTACAGCAGTCTAATTTTATGTCTGTTTATCAGGCACTGCTGCTTTGCCATATAATTTCTGAAAGAGTTTATTGTCCACTAGGGCTTTTTTAAAGGGAGGCTTGGATATCGGGAACCTTAAAAGTGATTAAACTTAAATGCAAATCCATTTACCTTTTCTCCCATGCAGTACATTCTACTACCTCCCCTCTGAAATGCAGAAGATAACTGTCATGGTACTCTATTTTTTAATCCAATGTTGACTATTTTGCACTAACTTTTTTATATTTACTCTTTCCAAATAAGATGTAAATCGCAGGATACAGAAATCACCCAAAGGCGGTTGTTTATTCCAGGTAGAGTAGGATTTAACATAGCTTGGTCAGTGCTGTGCTGGTTATTCTACTTTCATTTCATCTTTGCTAGAGGGCCTATTCCTGAATAATGGTAATGTTCCTGGATTTGAAAACATAGCTACGGGAGAGGAGGTGCTGATAGGAAAAAGAGAAGATGGGTGTGAAATACCGAGATGGGAAAAATATTTCTTCTTCAGACCAGCAGAGTAACAGATGTGTTTCTGGTCTGTCTTTTGACTCTTCATGACTAATCTCTACAATTAGAAATAAACACTGCATCCTCAAGAAGAGATTCAGTCCTTATTCAGAAATGCCTCTAACAGTCTGTGTTTAGCTCTAAGCACGTGCTCAGCTCCAAGCTTGCCCTCGCTGCTGCTGAGATCATGGCAAGCCACCTTCTTAAGTGTTTTTGACTGATGGCAGAAATAAACATTCTGAGATGCTCAGCTTTGTTGGAAAAAAACTTCTACCTGACTGGGGGATTTACATAATCAGTTCCTAGGGCCACGTTTTCAGTTTTAACATTAATTAGGAAGAAGCGCATCAATAGTAGAGCTTGTCTGTGTTCATGATGCTTGGTGGGGCCATTCGCATACGAGGCGGTCTTTAGGCTCAGGCAAGATGAGCGGATGTTGCTTTCTACCTGCTCAGCTCTTTTTAGGTGTGTTTTGCAAATGGTCTTCCCTCTCTTGCATCACCTCCATGGTGCTTTTAATAACAAGCCTCATCACAGGCAACCTTTTTGCACGGTCATGGGAATGTGCTGAGGCAAGCAAAACACTGTATAACTACCCGAAGCGCCGTTCTTTTCATACCAGGTAGCTGCAAGTGTAGAGTTGACGCTTCATAAAATTCTGACATCCTGGAAAGGGAGTCCTAGATCTGTTTTATACGCTGTAGTAAAGGTGATCTTCGGAAATTGTTTGTTGAATAACTCCGCAGTCTGCTGTACATCATCTTTATTGATGGTAAGGAAGATGTCATCAGGAAGGCGGCGAGACATTGAGTTGGCTATAAGGAAGATGTCATCAGTATGGCTTGGCTTGGAGAGGAAGGCGGCGAGACATTGAGTTGGCTGAAAACATTATATTCCACGTTAAAGACTTCCGTGGCTATTGTGGAAAGAAAACGTTCACACTGGTACTCCTGGGTGTATTGGCTGCAAAGTATATCAACATCCCCCAATGCCGCACAGGCCAGCGGCACATAACTGCAACTTTGCAACTTCCAGGAGGGTCCTTTGCTCTTGTATTAAGGCTTCTTATTTTTCAGTGCCATTTGGTGGTAGTTTGCTGTGAATTACTGACTCCTGTTAGCAGTCCAGCCATGGGGATGGACGTGTGCAGGTCTTTAACCTTCAAGCTCAGAATTGTGCCCCTGCCTGCTAAATATGGTTAGGGTGTTTTTATGATAGCTACAAATTGTAGACTATTAGGGGAGAATGATTGGTTTTATGAGCGAAGCAGGATCTCTCTTATCTACTGTATGTGCTGGGTCATAAAGGGGTCACCTATCTTGTGTGGGATTTAAGTGGGCAACTGCCCGCTATGCTGCTGAGAGCAGAAAACCATTACAGGATATTATGAGAAGCAGTTTGCAGATTAAATTGTAAAGCATACACTGCTACTAACCGAGAGTACTTTGCAAATTGCCTCTCTCCTAAATCAGTTTGTGTCCACTAAAATCACAAAAAACAATTAAAACCGAATCATTATCAAGGCAAATGCCTTCTTTCCCCTTCAGATGGGTCTTTAAAACTCTTTATAGAGCTTTTTCTCCTGGAGTTTTCCACCTTCAGAGAAAAAGTATTCTCTTAGCCCTGGGCATGATGGATATACATACATACCAGATTTGCCGTGTTTCTATAGATCTCTGGGGTTGCAACCTTAGTACCAAGACTTGAACACAGCTGTTTTATGCTTGTGAAAGGAATCGTAAGACAAGATCATCTGCAACTAGGAAAATAAGGACTTAATGACTCCACAGATCACCATTCTGTCTTATTATTTAGTACTTGAGCCCATAACTGCAATTCCTGTCTATCCCAGACGGTCTTGTGTGCTCTGTACCGTTAAATCCTGTAAGTTTTCTCCCTTTAGATATAATGTGACAGAGGCATCCCTGAGCCTGGAGCCTTTTAGAAGCTCCTGTTAGAGAGTAGCTGCCATAACCGCACTCACACATCTCAGCTATTTTCATCTTTTCCTTTTGGTAACTCTGGAAAGAAAGCGTACTTGAATCCTGAGAGCCCACAGCATTTTTCATACCTGCATTTCATTTAATATCCAGTACTTTTTTAAGACATTTGCTTTCAGAGGCGTTTTCCTCCTATTTGTAGTTTTGATGGATTTTCAGCTTTTCCCATCTATTACTGAAAATGGGAATTAACCTTGAGTTTGAAGATTCATAGTCCGGTCATTACAATATCCACAGCTTAGAGATCGGTCTTGTGTGAGCGGGTGAACGCAGCTGTTTGCATCCCAATACCTGGCAGTATTTTCCTCTACCTGTTGCCACTGGCTGCCAAAATAGGTTGATTGACATGTGCCCCATTTGCCTTTTCCTTACAATGTAAGGACTGAACTGAGGGTAACTTCCATGAGATTTGGGGTTTCTTAGTGAGGTCCGAAACTTCTGCTGTCAGTATTCAAAATTTCCAAAATACAGAGAAGCAGCAATTACCACTCAAGTGGGACACCAGGGATTTCTTGAGATCCAGCATGTGTGAGCCCTGGATAGACAGCAGTGTCCAAAAATGGGAGCTATTCCCCGTGGTGGAAACTGAGGATGTCCCATGTCAGCGTAGCAGGAGCCTCCTCCACGCTGCTGATGGATCTGCTGCGGTTGAAGAGATGCAGACTGGGCAGAGCTGCCACAGAAGGCTGCCCACTGCTGTCAGCAGCGATTAAAAAAATTAAAAAGGTGAAAACTTATGGCAGCGCTTAGTAAGTCCCAGGTTATTTGCTCGGTGTATTAAGAGACCTGTGTGTCAGATTTTATATCAGTGCGTGCACCAGAAGCATATTTAATGTGCTGCACACAAAGCGGTGATATTCTGTATTTAATAAATGTGTGTGCATGTGAGTATTGATGTACGGCACTTGGTGATGTGAGGAGCAGCCTTTTTTTTTTTTTGCAAATGAGGCCACCTGTTCCTCCTTCCCTGATTTGACAGGTTTTAGTCTCTTCACTGCAAGTGGGCGGACAGTTGGATTTGATTTACTGGATACTCTCCTCTAGTGTGATTGCAGCATAATTATATCGATAATCAGCTCCGTTTGTGGTCAAAATGTTCTCCGGCATATACACACTCACACACACACACATATATCCCAGTACGTAACACGTTTAGAAAATATGTCCCGTTTTTGTTCAGAATGGTTAGGTTATGTGATAAATATAGATTGATTTTTAAAAGCTCGTAGCTGTTACTCAATCGACCAAGTGTGTGTGGTACACGATAAAATTTACAGTTACGCTTTGTAGGTATTTCATCAGGTAAGACTGGTCCTTGTTAGAGAAGTGCAAAAAATTGGATAATTGATTTTTATTTTTTTTTTCTTATTTTCATTTGCAGGTTCACCTAAAGACTAAAACTGTGGAGGGGGGGTCATGCTACACAGACAAAGATTATACTTTTTTTTTTTTTTTTTTTGCCAAAAAGAGTGATCAAAAATCGTTTTGGAGAACATACAGCTTCTCACTCATCTGAAAACAGAAGTTCTTCTATTTGTTTAGACTTTGGCTGGTTTGGGTTTTTTTGAGCTTCAAAAAATATAAAGGTAGATATAATTAGAAACACCATTTCATTTTATACTTTTTTTTTTTTTTTTTTTTGCCAAAAAGAGTGATCAAAAATCGTTTTGGAGAACATACAGCTTCTCACTCATCTGAAAACAGAAGTTCTTCTATTTGTTTAGACTTTGGCTGGTTTGGGTTTTTTTGAGCTTCAAAAAATATAAAGGTAGATATAATTAGAAACACCATTTCATTTTTAATAAGTACTGTTGAAAAGATTTTTTTCCAAGTTTTTTGTTGGTTTTTTTTGATGCAGGGCTGGTTTTAGTTTTTATTATTTTTAAACGGTTGCAACGTTTGATGCACACTCATGGATTATCAACTGACCAAGAGAAAAAATTGTTCCAAGCACTTGGTCTGGCTTTTAAACACATAGAGCGGTTTGGCATCGATGTCCATGCAGTGTGTGTCTTTTAAAGTATACTTAAAGAAAACACAAGTGCTCAATGCATTAGAAATTGGGAGGAATCTGGAATGGGTGTGTGCTGGGTTGGTTATACCCTTAATGTCAGCAGCAAAGCAAAGACACGAATGTGTGCTGGGATCTGAAGCTGAGCAGCTGGTGAGGCATGGAGCATTACCCCACGGTCAGTGGCATTGTGAACTAGCTTTTAGTGGTTTTTTCTGCACTTCTTTCCACACCACTTTAGATGCTGCCTGTGGATGAAGGTGAGGATGAGCGATGGCTCCCATTGCAGCCTCTAGGCAGGGCTAACCTGGCCTGGTCCCCACTGGAGGCACCCCTTGTCATCCTGCAGGCATGGATGGACGTACCAGCTGGCAGCAGCGGAGGCAGCACACTTCCTATGTTCTCCATGTGCTCAGCTTTGGGCTCCCACCTTTGAACCTCCAGCAATGCTCATACAAAACTCTTCTGTTGAAGTATTTTTTTTTGACCAAAAAAAGCCCTTCTTGTTGAAAGTTTGAATAACCAAAGCAGGGCACCCCCATTGCTCACACTGGACCTGTTCTGGATAAACATGCCATGTCGGGACTGTAGGTCCAGTCCCTTCCCACAGGCACAAAGTTAAATAGACCCTCTCTGACTTGCACATCTATTGTAACTTCATCAGGACTGACAGTTTCTCAGTGACTATAGTATTTCTCTTTCTGTCCAGCTGCTATGAAAGCTCTTTACTGCAATGTATGCCTTGCCTTTACAATGTTCTGTGATGACCAAGCTGTGCGGAGCCAAGTGTGCGGATGTCAGAGGTTACTCCACTGCCTGGTGCAACGCACACTATTCTGCAGGACCGGGACAGACCAGTGGTCATTTTGCCTTTGACAGCACAAAAAAAAAGGAATCTCTCAACCTTAATCATTGTAGCAAAGGCTCCCTCTGTCTTCAGCTCTGCAGTTGTCTCCGCAAGGAAATGCCAGGCTGCAGGGGAGAGGATCTCTTTCTCACCAGGAAAGTCTTCATGAGCCTTCTTGGCTCACTCCCACAGCCTGGCAGATCTGGAGCCAAAGCAAGGTACAATTGCCTTGATTTTTTTATTTTTTTTTTTCAGGCTCAAATGAATGGCTTGGCATAAAAAATGAGCAGAAGGAAGTAACGAGGAACAATGGTGCTAGTTTTAGCGCATGGCGAAAGCCAAGGTAGCAGAAGATGCTCTAGATTACGTTGTGGCTTTACCCTGTCCTGTATTGAGCAAGGTATGGAAAATCAGTCCTGGGCAAATTCCTCGTGTTGTGCCTCAGGTTTGAAAGTATTTAGTACAGAAAATAAATCCTAGTTACCTGGAGTTTATACTGTCTTTCTACTCTCTTCTCCCAACCCTCATTCTTCCTGCTTCATGGGTGATATCCCAAAATACCTTCCTCAGTGAGGTGATGGCACCAATGTCTGTGACACTTCTGAGGCTTGTGACATCACCACCCAGAACGTTTCCAGTAAATGAGGCAGGGCGAGGACAGTTTGCCAAAGTGGAAAATTCAATTTTATTGTTGACTACACTGAAACCTGGATGTTATAGAGTTCCAGTTTTGCCTTTGTGTTCTTCCTCTTGAAGGTAATTTTATGTTGTGCATCACAGTCCACCAGCAAACACTACTGATAATCTGACAAATCTGACACCTGTAATTAACGTCCTCACTGGTACCGTCCTGTATGTGATCACACATTGGGTAGGACAGAGAAATAATTCATCAGAGCAGTGGGAAAAGCCAGTTTCTTTATTTATATGCTGGAGGGAAAGGGTCAAAAGGAAACTTGGCAGGGAAGAATACCTAGTATCTTGCTCAGAAGTGATCTTAAAGATGACACATGTCATTAATAAAATAAAAACCTATTTCTTATCAATTTTCTGGCAGTTGTGTATTCTCAAATAGGCCAACCAAAAATCGTGATATTTGTTTTGTTTTGTGAATAGAAAAAAAAATAATTCATTTCAGCTCAAAAAAACCCACAAAAGAATCCTTCCCCAATCCACATGGAAAGTGTCTCAAGATCTTAAAAGCATCTTTAAATAAAATGCATTGTGAAATACAGCGGTTCAAATAAGCTCATGTTTGGGTTTTTTTACATATAAAAAGCTAGAGTCTATTTGCAGAGACATTTGTCTGGCTTGAAGTCACGTTTTTGGTGGTGAGGGGACCAAAATTCATCAGAGTCTAGTTATAAGTCAAGTCTTCAATTAGTGTTTTGTTATCCTAAAAATAATGGAAAACTCTAGGAAGGCTGGAGAGTATTTAGTGTGTGCATGCAAGTGTGTGTATTTATGTGGGTATTTAATAGGGGTAGGTCTTTATCTTTAAAATTCCTATTTGAGTAGAGATTTAACTAGACCTTTGGCTTCTTCATGCTGTGAAAAAGGAGTGTGTTAGCATTTTATTGGTGAAACGTGTGCATTCAAAGCAGACCATGGCATTTAAAGTCCCTTGGGAACCTTGTTTGATCATTTTCTCCCTGATAATGTTTGTGTTGCTTTTGTGTGGCTCTCTTGTTGTTTCCTTACTATGACTGTGATTTTATCTACTCACCAAACAAATTGTTTTATCTATTTTTAGCAACCTGTGCCAAATAATTTATTTATTAAGATAATTGGTCCAGAGAAAGGAAGAGCAGATTTCCTCTTTAGACAGCTGAACTTTAGTTAAACTTAAATGAAATCATGGAAAGGAAAAGACTATTTTTCTGTTTCTTCTTCTGTGAGAGCTGGGGGTGGGCATCAAGTCTCACCCCCTCCAGCCTTGCTTCTGCATGTGGCACCCTTCCTCGTGCAACCCAATCGATGGGCTGCAGGGTACACCTCTGGGAAGAAGTGAATGTCTGCAATGGGTGGAAGCGGATGGACACTGGTCTATGCTGTTTCATTTGGTTGTAGCAGCCATAAATGAATGACTAAAAGTGTTTGCTTCCTTTCTCATAAGGAAGGATAACTGTGGCCCATCCACCTCCACCTAAAGAGATTCATCAATCATTGATGTTTTCTGCTGGATATGACCGATTGTATCCAAGATTCAAATTGTGCGGCCTTGGAGAGCTGCAGCTTTTTAAAATAAGGGCAGATTCTTCCAGTTTTTCCTATGTTTTCCTGCTTAGAACCACTATTTCTGCATCTGAGTGTCTCTGGCATTGATGTCCATGTGCTATAGTCCAGCCTGAAACAAGAACTCAAGGCAAAGCCTACTTTTAGCTTCAATGCTTGGCTTCCATCTATAACATACAGCCAGATCTTTCATTGCAGCCTTCCCTTTCTCCTTCCTGGTAGGTATTGTGGTTGTTATGATCCTCTCCAAGAAGAGTCTGTCTCACATGAGGTACCACATGAAGTGTAATATCTAAGCACAATAGCATCAGCTAAGAAAAGAGCTGCAGAACTGAAATGTTTTCCTGTCACTTGTTTTAGAGTGCTATGTTGTTACTGTTGTGTTATGTGTAAAGCAAATCGGAAGAACAGACTGTGGGAAACTTCTTCTTGGTAATATTCTTCCAGCTGTAACACAGCAAAAAAATTGCCAAAAGCTCTACCCATGCTCTGAGCTTAATATTAAAGAGGAGGTTAATTTTAGAAGTTTTACCCAGAAAGTGCAAACTTTAGCAGCGCAGCAGTGCGCTAGCAGATTGACTGTGTACTTTGGAAAGTCCCTTTGGTGGTTAAGTGCAGATGCATGTGTCCTTTTTGAACCTCTGTGCTCAGCCAAAGCCTCCGCAGCTGGAGGCAGGCAGCACCGAGCAGCTCCGTCCTGCTTACAAATCGTGTGTGGTGTTTAAAGAAACTAAGGGCTTTCCGAAGAAAACATACGGGGATGTTATCCTGTCTGGCGATTGTGCCAATTTTTTCCATTTGCACTGTTTTTTGACTCAATGCTCACCAGCGTTCCCCAAGCAGCAGTGCCAGGCAGAGCGCTGCCCCAGGGACACACAGAGGGTGACATGATGCCTCTCTCAGCACAGCCCAGATGGAGCGAGCTGAATTTTTCCCAAGGCATGGACAGCCCAACAAGCCACAGCAGCAGTGCAGGGGGAACCCGGGCCACAGCACCTCCACGTGCGCTTAGCTCAGGTTGTCTGGGATGAAGCTAGGGAAGGCAAGTTGGGATTTTTGGGAAAGAAATAGGAAGAAAGGGGTAGCAAAGCTAGGAGCGTGGTTCATGGGTTTCTGCAATGCCCAGCAGCACAACAGTCAGCAAACTCAGAAGCAGCTCGAGAGAAAAACAAGAAACAGTGTGTTTCGAAGAGTGTGTGTCCGTACAGGATCTGTTTCTTCCCGCTGTAGCATCCGGTCTAATAGAAGCCGATGCCTCAGCTTCCACCTTTGTCTCCAGCAAGGAAACATGAGTGTTAGCTGTGCTGAAATGCTGCGTCCTCATCTCGCTTGGGTGGCAGCTGCTGGTGTGTGACAATGGCCTGTGCCAGCTGAACGCAGGTGAAAACCAGCCCGTCATTGAGCAGATGTTGGGTCCCAAAACTCTAAGACCTGCTGACTACTTCAGAATCTAAGTTTGTCTTCACAGCAATATTGACGGAGCCAACGCTGACCTAGAAAACTTCCCTAGCAAGAAGTAGATTGTACCAAAAAAAAGTTCTTTACTGATAAATTAAACTAGATTTCAAAGTGATTTTGGCAAAAGATATATGAGGATTTTTTTGTACATTGCTGTTATATCAGTTAGTGTGTGATTTTTTTTTTCAATTTTTTTTTTTCCTTCATGCTCCCCTGTGTCAGACCTGGGCTAGCAAAAATTCAAACATAGCCCAAGCTTAATAATACAGGTTGTATTTTACCATATACTCCTCGGACTGAGAGCATGGCACTTACAAGAGCACTTTACTTCCACAAGCAGCAGATGAAATGAAACATCCATTTGCTTTTCATGCACAGAAATGGTAATAGCGGCTGGAGAAAGGAGATGACAATTTATTTTGAATACCAGTCATTGCAGTACGGTTGGAGCAGAGTTAGGACTGGTCCACAGCAGTGGGTTTTAGAGTGGCAGTTTTGCCTCTCTGCCTGCCTAGGGGTTGTCTGTAGGTTTGCGAAATGCATCTATATCAAAAAATGGCCTTGGGACAGTTTCTGGGACAGGTCCTCCAGCCTGTAATACCTTCCCTCTAACGCAATAGTGTTCCCATCTGGAGCTGTGGGTTACACAAGCTGTGCTCTCCCATTTGCTAACTGGAACCTGTTCAGTGTTGAATTGTTAATCCCGACTGTCCATCGGGTTTCTCTCCTTTGTTTTCACAGGTCCCGATTCAGCAAGATATTAGCATGTATTTGAATTCAACCATGTGACTATTTCCACTGATGATGATAATAATAATAATATTATAATAATTATTATTATTACAACAATAATAATAGATTTTTTAGAAACTACTTTCAGGCTTAGAAGTGAAGTTATGCTTTAGTGCCATAGCTGATCCCAACCTGAATGCTGGTGTCTGAGGCATATAGCAAAAGGCTTTAATGGAGCCATAAACTTAAGATTAAAAGCTTAGCGCTCTTAATGAGTCAGATCTTGAGTTTCTTGTTTAGCCTTGAGTCAGGCAAAGCTCCCCCTGAGCTCTGCTGGAGCTTTGTCAAAACTTCAGGATCTTGCTCATGAGGATTTTCCTTTTCTCTCCCTCTCCTCTGCCCACCATAACGCGCCGCCCCAGCATGCTCATCGTCCACCCCATCTTCACAATCCCTTCTCAGCTCACACTGCTGTTGGGAAGCCCACCAGCTTTAACCCACCCCTTCAGATGGAGGGGAAAAAGAGAGGGGGAAAAAGGAAAGAAGGCAAGGCAGAGCTATATATCACATCATCTTTGGGAGCCCTGGGGCATTTTGCCTCTGATTTGTGATGTTTGCCTCCTGGTGCTGAAGGCACTTTGGGCAGGGACTCGGTCTCCCTCCCCAGTCCGTCCCACCGGGCACACTCGCTGCAAGGAGCAATATGAATTCCGGATGGCACACTGTCTCCAGAGGGGCTTCCAAGGCTTTTTGGTTTGTTGCTAAACAAGCTGCAGCCTTAACCCCTAGCAAAGGGGCTCGTTCCAGAAAGGCACCAGGAGAAGAGTCAGAGCAATCCAACTTTAAATGGCAACGCTGATAAAGCAGCCACTCTGTGCCTCAACTCAGGAAACGTGCACTTTAAAAATGCATCAAATAAGTAAAAAATAAACCACAGTGACTTCATGTTTCTGCTTGAGGAAGGTGAGAGGCAATTAAAAAATCATTAAAAGGCAAAACCAAATTCAGCTTATAAAGATATAAGCCAATCAAGGGGGAAAGGTAACTGAACAGAGACCCTGAACGGAGACTTTGTTCAAAAGTTGTGGGAATCTGAACAGCAGGCGAGGTCCCCAGGCTGCCACAGAGACAAAGAGACATGGGTGACCTTGGCCAAATCTCTTTGCTTTTGCTGGGTTTATGTTTTACCCGGACGGTCTTAGGTATTCAGGCTGCAAACTCTTCCCAGCTGGGACTGTCACTGTGGATTCGCACGGTGCCAAGCAGGAAAGGTCCTGAGTGATTCTGCATTTCTGAGAGCTTGGTAGAAAATAACTAATAAGGTCTGGGGTTAATGCATGAAGATCAGGTATTACAGTTGATGTGAAAAGAGAATACAGCCTGCACTGACTATTTCTATCTAGAAGTCCTATTTATTTATTTTTTACATCCGCAAGGAGCCCTAAGCCACAGCTGAAAACCAGTCACTTCTGTGAAATAATGAAATAGCTATTTTTACAGCACACGGTTGTTTTGGACAGGTTATGAAGAAAATTACATCTGATTGAAAGTATAACTGCAGCAGAGGTGAGCAGGATGTAATTACTCAAATAGTAGTTTGGCCAGGACACCAAAAATATCGAGTATAAAATGCCACTGCATTGCCGGCTCCTTTCACTGCCCAGGACATGTATCTAACAGCTCCTCAAGAGATGGCAGCTCCCCCAGCACAGCTAATTCTCCATCGAAGGACAAGCATAATCAACTCAATTGCTTAGCCCGTTTCATGCAATACTTTGTCTTGCTTAACAGCCTCCTCTTCCGAAGCTGCCTAAACCCAAACCTATTAGCTTGCAAAAGGTGCCCAAAACTGTGGCTGCAGGGATCCATGACATTCTTAAACTCGTGTAACACATATGGGTTTTAAATCCTCACTTGTTCCATGGGATGGAAACACGCTTCTTGGATGGATTAGACAGAAGAGGTGAGCGGTAGTGATGTGCACCCATTAATTTTAAGAAGAGCCTTGCGGGCGGTGCCTAGGGCTTTCCTCTCCCCCCTGGCCATGCTGGGACAGAGGAACTCATCTATTTGGGGGTTTGCTTTAGTCAAGGAACCAGTCCTGAGGCCATAAACTGTAATCAGAGCAGGATAAGTGAGGGAAATCACCAAGGGGGATGGGAAAAAAAAAAAAAAGGAAGGTAGTAAATTTCAGGTTTTTACAGCCATTGCACATTCTGTTCATCATACAGAAGCAGCAGGGGCAACCTAGAGTAGGTCCAAAGTCCTTCTCATGTCTCCCTAGATCACAAGGCAGTTGCGCCTACTTTTGTCACTTGGAAAGGCTTCTGCAACTGGAAATTATCCCTTGAACTGGTTTTCATATATATAGTCTTTAGACAGCTTGTTCTCACTGATTTCTGCTTCTGGTGGTATTTTTCATGTAAGACTCTCTTTAAGAGAGTAAGGGTTTGCAAGAGTGAATTGACAAACTCTTTCATGGGGAAAAAAAGAAATTCTCTTTTTATTTCTTTTTCACTAGAAGTAATTTGTGGCTCTGTATTTGAAAGCTGCTTTTTACTGAATATAAAATTAATGTAATCCCAAAATGGTCTCCAAAGTGCCACAAAGTTGTATTTAAAATGTATGTTAATCTTTACATCACATATAGACTTGTTTCCTGCTTTTACAATTCCTTTCACTTCTAAGAATTGTTTTTTATTTACACCTCTGTAAAAACAGAATCAATTCCCTCATACACACTGTTGCATATTCTTTGGAGAGAATATATTGATTGAAAAACCTTCTACCAGTCTTATTAATCTCAAGCAGTATTGACTATGTACAGTTGTATGTACCAGTTGTACATGTGGAAAGCTCACAAAATAACAATATCAATAATGTTCTGCAACAGAAACAATCATTTTATAAATAATGAATGTGCCATGTTGAATTCTACAGGTATTTGGGGCACTTTTTTACTTTTACAGGCCCCGTGTCCAACTTTGTTGACACCAATATAAATAAAAAATAAATCTGTTGCATTCAACGTAGTTACATTCATGCGAGAGCCAATATAAGAGAATCTTAGAGCAGTCGTTTGTCAAACGAGAAAGTAGGACATGGCATAAGTACCATCTGTGGAGAGTGATTCATAAGACAGGAATGCAGCATAATCAGTTAAATAAATACTACCCTTGTGTTTTGTAGTCTAAATGGACCTTACTCCAGCACAAATCATAGTGCAAGGTCAAAGCAATTGCAGGGACACGTGGAATTTGTTATTCTCATTCCTAGAACTATGGGAATTAACTCTGCTTTAAACTGGAGAAAACCCAGAGACCTGCAACCATTCTTCTCCACATAGAGCAGGATCTTAACCTCTGCCTAGAGGTACACGATGGGAGAAGTTGGAGCGGGTCTTAACAAATCAACTGAATAATAAAAAATTAAAATAACTGAAGACGTGAGTTTTTGAGAGAAGATATCTACCAGCTAGCACTAACCCGTAACTTGGCGGTGCTGGGTCACCACGGGGTCTGGGTGAGCACACAACTAGCGTGGAGGGGTTGGCTCCCTTTGTACGGCTAACTGGAGAATTCCCCATGATGTCAGAGGCACAGCGGTGGTTTAGAAAGGTTTCTGTGTAAGAGTAGCTTAAACCCAGCCCAAGTTCTCAGGCCATAGGCAGGTTTGTCACGTGCATGGATTTGCTGGTGCTTTTGGGAAGCCGCAGGAGTGTCCGAGGTCTTGGAGGTAGAGGTGAGGAGACTCCAGGAGCCAAGCTGGAGAATGAAGGCATCCCTCAGGCCGGTTTCTTACCTGCTGGAGAGGAAGCTGTCAGAGCATATGTGTTCAGTCCAGGAGATGAGAGGTGGGCAAATATAAAAGCAGTGTTCAAATGTCATCTGGCAAATGAAGAGGGTGTCATGTGGGCAAAAATATTTCACCTGTGTCCTCCTTTTTCTCCCACACTTGGATTTTTGCAAGGAGTTTGCTTTGTGTGTCCTCTGCTTAAGAGGGGGAGCCTGTGCTTTTCATAATTTTGACTGCATCAGAGTCATGATATCCTTCAAAGACAGAACAAAAACTAACATAATGAATAATTTAGCAATGAGTAAGCTGTTTAAACAGTTACTTTAAAAGGTACAAGATTGCTATGTTGAAAAACACCACATATATTTTATTTTTTCTTCACTGTACTATTATTCTTTGAATCATCATTGGTCGTAAAGGTCACTAGCAAGATCAGTATTCAGTATCACCAAACTCTAGTGAAACAAAGACCCTGCTCAAAAAGGGTCTCAAATGCCAAGTGATGAGAATGAGAAAAGAATTAAAGGAAAAAGGTGACATGACTTGTCCAGGGTTACACAGCGAGCAGGCAGCAGACCGAGGAACAGACCTCGGGTCCTGTGGCTGATAGCTGTGATTTTTCTTCCAGATTATATGGCCTCTCGGTTATCTTTTCTACTCAGATCTGTTTCTTCACCCTTTAGCTATTGTCACACTCAAACCCAGCACCATTTTGGACTGCAGTGGACCTGCGCCAGGAGGAAAGTGCCCTTTAGTTATCAAGCGTGAGATGGATATCTGAAGACTGGGTGCTTTGGTTTAGCACCCCCGAGCTTTAAACTCATTTCAGCAGTGCTTGGGTCTGGGTGTGCCACATTGGACCAACTCCCTCATCATTTTGATTTGATTAATCACGGCTAAAGTGACTCAGGCACATACGTGCAAGCAGGGCTGGGACCCAAGGAGTATGTGTCTCCCTCTGAATTTCTAGAACTTCTTGTTCTTGTTTGTTCCAATAACAAAAAAGGAAAAGCCTTTCTTTGGTGGCAGTTTGGCATTTCTGCTGCTGTGAATCATCAAGAGGTATGTAACAACAAGAGGAAACTTTTCAAAACTTATTGGCACTGGAAGGAAGCAAATGTTTATTTTAATCCAGCTTGCTTACATTTTCCCCTCTCTTTTACAATTCTATTTGTAAAAGGGAATGCAAATTACTGACATAATCTTAAACATGGAAAGAAGATGAGCTTTTAGAAACCGTATGGAATGTACAATTCTAAATCTCTATGAAAGTGCAAAACATTAAACTCAACTGAATTCTAGTATTTGGGCACTGTCTGAAGGACAAAGGATGTTTAAAACATTACAAATGCACTAGCTTAGTTTTTCAGTTTGTGATGGATTAGCTTTAACATGCATTTTAATTTGTAGTTGGATTTTATCAGCTGTAGACAAAGTTTGATAATCTCTTCTTGTTTAATTAGCGCAATCCTCTTAGGAGGGAGAAATGCACAGACAATAATAATTTACGTTCTATGACAATTTCATACTGACAACCCAAAATATCTTCTTTCTTTAAAATATCCCTACGTGTGGTTCTTTTAAACATCTTTGTCCTACCTTCTCTGTTTGTAGTGCGTGCGTGTGTGTATATGTAAGGGGGGGGGAGCTCTGCTGACGTATATTATCTTTATTAGAAAGGGTAAAGAGCCAAGAGAACGTGTAAATAGACTGCATAAATAACAGCCGGCTCCTTAGAAACCAAGAGGCACACTCATATAGAGGCTCAGCTCCGTTACGCTGCTTGACATGTGAATCAACTCATTAACATTGAAGCTTTACTCTGGCTTTTTTTTTTTTCATGAATAAAGTCTGAATCTGGCCCTTTGTTTCCATGTAGAACTAAGCATTCGGGTTTTTTCTGGAGACTTGACTCCTTTCTCTGGGACGGGGGCGCTGTATTTTCTCCTGGTATAAAGCAAAGAAACTTTCTTGCCTCTGTTAAAGTTTCACCCAACAGATCCGCCTTTTTCACGCTGATACTGTTCTGGTTTGATGCGCTGTGCACAGGGCTCTTCGCGTGCAGCGCAGGAATAAGGAGCTGCTCATGGAGGTCCATGAGACTCCTTCCATCAGGACCTGGAGGACATCCGTTAACACTGAACCAGTAACCTGTATATCTGTTGTGGGGTTAAGCCCGTATCACCAGGTTCATCCCGAGAGGTGCTGGTGTGCAGTGCCTCTGCAGCTCAGGTGCTCATGCAGCCTGTGGTGGAGCGTCCCAACATGCCCAGAGCATGCTGGAGAGTAAAAGAGATGCCCTGAGCTCTCTTCTCCAAGCTAGCAAAATCTTGCCGAGGCAAGGGGCGGCGATCGGTAGCTGTACTGTGCCCTTCAGCTCATCTGCACAGCTAATGCAGCCGTCTCTGCTGGCCGCAGTCAGGCTTTGCCCTTCCACTGGGAAGAGCTCTTTGGGTTCCATGGCATGTAAGGCCAGCAGGAGCAAGGTTGAGTTTGCTCTGTATCACATCCGTACACATATATAACCATAGAAACCTGACATAAATATTTTAGTGCATATTTTACACTGCAAGGTTTTTTAGGTCAGACTTTAAAAGGACTGAATATATTTTTTTCACTTATGCCTGCCTTTGACTCTCTTTTTAAAAATCAAAATTTTCCCCTCTGATTCTGGCAAGCCCTAACGGCAAATTAATGCTGTTGTAATAACTTGGGCTGTGCCTTTGGAAGGCATCAGGATACTCTTTTATTGCAGCTGTATCCAAAAAGGCCTCTCCAGTCCCCAGTCCTCTGTGAGGCTGTTTTCCCATCCTTCCCTGCCAGGTTCCAGGATGGAATAGATGAACATCACTACGTAACCAGTGATGGCTGGAACAGCACTGTCAGAGGTATCGTTTTCAGGCATGGTTTCAGTATGCTTGTTCTGACCTTTAGGGGAAGCAACAGTGCCCTGACATTTATGTTGGTTTATATCCCCTGCAATCCCTTTTCAATTAAAACTTATATCTACCGGGCTCCCTCTGAGCACCCCACAACCATTTATGATAAACCCTTGATGAACCAGCGCTGAATAGACCCGACTGGGCTTTCACCTGGCTTCCAGGCTGCCCTGAACATCAGGAAACTCCTTGATTTGACCCTTTCTGGATGTATTATTTTGGTCATGAAAATCCCAGAGCTGCCTTAAAAAGCTGTGGTGTTTCAGATAGAGGCTATGTGGGAATATTCAAGACTTCAGTGATGCAAAGCAAGAAGGCTGCTATCCATGTTGATGAGACCGGTGGTGTTCCCCGTGGGGAGCCTGGCTCTTAATGATGTGTAAGAGTGGCTGCTGGATTGCGGAGAGGCTTGACAGCAGCCAGCCACGGAGATGACTCCATCTTCTGTCTTGCAGCGGGCTGCCCTGTGTCGTTGTCAGCTGCTATATTGGAAATATTGTGAAGAAATGCACTTAATTATTTTGCTGTTAAAGCCTGGTAATTCCCTACATAGTCTGGTTCACACTGATGTCTCTACCTTCCGTTCCCCAGAATTTTACCTTTGAAGCAGCTTCTTTGAAAACTCATATTCTGTGTGCTTAGACTCAGTCCTTAGGACTAGGATCACACTTCTTAAACTTCTCACATCTCCTGATTATTCTTTTCAGAATAAATATATGCAGATATTGTTGCATTTCCTTGCTTAATCTCAGCAGGCAACTTCACTTTAAAGTATCTTCAGGTAATTACTACCCAGCCCTTCCCACAGCAGCTTTTCTGACATCGGACACGGCTTCCCACATGACAATACCCAGATCAAAGAGCGCTCAAGTATCGTTTTATCTTTTGCACATGCTGCATCAGGCCGGTGCGTGAAGGAAGATAAAAAAACGAGACCCCAAAACAGAGCATAATTCAGTGTGTGAAGCAGTGATTTATCACTGCCCATGGGTGACTGTGTGGCCAAGGGAAGGGTCTCCCTACAGGAATCTCAGCTGAAGGGGCTGAATCTCAGGAGGACGATTGCATTAAAATATAAATGATAGCAAGTGTACTCATTTTCATATGGGGCAGAATAGAGTTTGTTTACTTCTTGCATATACCAAACAAAAGAGTTTGTCCCCTTCTTTTTAATTCATCTCTGTTCCGCTGCTTTCCTGGTTAGCGCAGGATATTTGCAATATTGACTTGCTAAGACTCTCTGGGATATTTTTAGGCTGGTTTTAGGCAGGTGGTTGTTGGTTTACCTGTTTTGCTGCCGGCCATAGTAGGCAAAAGGAGTTAAGTGCTTTATTCATAGAGGCGATGTGAACCTGTGTGCAAGCTAGATAGAAAACCCAAGAATTCTGCTTACAGTAAATCACATCCTGCCTTTGCCTATCAGTAAATATTGTTATTATCGTTATTATTATTATTGAAAATGTTAAGACTATCAAGCAGTGTTTTGCAGTGCAAGCATTAGGAGGCACAGCTGAGCTTGTCTGACTTGATCCAGCAGAGGCAATGCATGCATACTAATGAATTCATTGCCTTATTTGTCTCCTGATACGTTTTAAAAGGTAAATTAATATTCCTCTACCTGGTCTTTAATGAATACCTTACATCCTGCATTAGGAACTCATTCACTTTCCTAAACTACTGATAGCACCAGTCACGAGGAACAGTTAGAAATTTGCTGGTGTAGGAAACGGCAGCCTTCAGAGCCACAGATTACTTTGATAATAGCAATTCTTCCCTTTTCACACCTGTGCTTGCAGCTAGGATAGTGTTTATATCCAGCTGATGAGATGTATTTGAAAGATTTCTGGAATAATTAAGATTTCAAACAAAAACAGTTGCATATTCCCTTTTTTTTACCAACAGGTATCTAGGAGGCTATGTTTTTCACTAGTGTAACCAAAGAGCATGATGGATGCTCCCTTGGCATTTAGGGGTTGTCTTAAATGCAGTGCTCTAGTTTTCTCAATATAGCAGCTTTTCAGAGAGATGTTTTATTTTACACAACAAAAATGGGTGGTTTTTTTGCTTTGCCTTGTGCACCTTACCATCTCCACAGGCACTGTGACCACCTTCCCCCAGGAGTTACAGCCGGCTGCAGCTCTCAGACACAGCTGTGGTAGAGTACTCAATCTACAGAGTTCATAATAAAGAATTCTCTTTTTGTGGATGGTAAAACATAAGGAAACAACACATGGTGACAGCTCGGGGGTCCATCAAAACTGCTCTGGCAGTGGCCATCACCAGATGAAGCTTGGAGCCCTCTGGACATGAGCTCCTGTAGCACATCTCCTCCAAGAAGCTGCTCTTTCCTGTCATCCTCAGGGTCTTACCACAGTTATGATCCTTTTGAGCTGGTTCAAACCACCAAGCTGTGCATCATGCTGTGGTTCCCTGTGTCTTGTGCCACAAGAGCAGAAATGCAGGAGAAAGGGCTGCAAGCAGTTTAGCCTTCACGTCAGCTACTAAACACTGGACTACTTTACATGCACTGATGCACTCCTGGGCTGTCAAATCACAGCCATTGCCTAGATAAATACAGGATGCATGTCTTTAGCAGAAAAGTCTTGCCCGGTCTGTCTTTGCTTTCACATCCCCACTCAGAAAATGAAGATAAGGATCCTCAATTCCCTCCTGAGAGAACAGTGAAAGGTATTTATTTATGTGTGTCCAGTACCAGGAAACACAGAATTTCAAATGTTTTTTTTAATGTTGCTCTAGAGGAAGGGAATGGACTTAAGGTGGTGACAAGAGGAAAGCCTGGCTAACGAATGACAAAGTCCAGGTCTCTGTCAGTCAGTGCTGCTCCACGAGAAATTTTATTGCTCTTTTATTTCACGTTCCAGTAACCTGAGCGTTGCAAGGACTGATTAAGAGATGGCCCATGTCTGAGGGAGCTTTCAGTTTAACTGAGCAAGAGATGAAAAAGCCAAGGAGAAAATGAAGGCAGAGGCTGGCCCAGGTGGAGCAGGATGCCCGCAGCCCAAGGCGAGGGGTAAAGCCCGCATCTCCTGCACTTTTCCTCACTGCTCTGTGCATTGGACAAGGATCTTCCCCAGAAATACGTTGTGTGAATGAGGCGATGGCCAGAGACACGTGGTGTGGGACAGCCCTTGTCAGTGCATTGAGGGTGATGCATAAAATGGGCAACTACATGCAACGGGGTGTAGCAAAACCCTATTGCAAGGATTGGATTTTTATGTAAGGATTTTTTCTTGGATGTCCGGTGGGAATGCTGCCTGAGAAGCACCTGCGCAGGTGTGTGCTGCAGGAATGCCCTCCCACAGCCTCCTGGTCCACCAGCCACCAGGAAGGGGGTCT
>NW_009649588.1:312381-321865 GCF_000708025.1 Charadrius vociferus
GCTGAACCATTCTTAGGACTTTGGATCACCAAAGCCCTTTCATGCCAATGAGAGTTTTCACTTAGATTTTAACTGGCGCTATATCCATCCCTCACTGGACAGTTCTTTGACTAATTTAGTCATCTAACATTCTCAAATTAAGTATTTTATTTTTTTTAAAAAAAAGGGTGAAGAAGGAGGAAAAAAAATGGTTGGTTTTCTACTACCAATTTTAGAGTGTAATATTTCTGACAGTATGTGTAAGTTTCTCTGTGGACAAAAGATCTCATGATTTATCAAGCCATTTATTAATTAGAAGATTACAGCAAGACTGCTTCTCAGTAGCAAAAAAAAAAAATAGACTTAGAGTTAATTATAAATGCTGTTGCTGGGTATAAGAAGATTCATAATCCAGCTAACCCTTTCTTCCTGCTTCAAGTTATCCACAAAAACACTTAAAATATGTTGAACTTTAAACGTGCTAAATCCTCTTCAGCAAAAGGACCTTAAACTTAGGTAGCTGCTGTTATGCCCATTCTTTGCCAGGTCAAATGTAAATGCATAAAATACAATTTCAGCATTAAAACCTGTCTGCATCTTGGTTGTTCTCCTCCTCCTTTGCTGGACCTGAGCTGGTGGAGGCCTTTGCATTCCAGTGTTTGCAGAAGTTCTTCTGTCCATTCCCTGTGATGTCTCCTCCGTGATTTACATCTCTCTCTCTTTGCTCTTTAAGGGCCAACTCCCTGCCCTTAAAGCACTGTTAGAAGACTGTAGTTCCTGATACCTGTCCCTCGAACATCTTCATTTTGTGAAACAAGAAAATCTGATTCTTACCTTTTGCTAAGAGTTTTGTTCCTATTTCCCATAGGATGGTTTGGGTTTTTTTTGGTCAGCTTAATAGCCACAAGCTCTCTCTTCGCGCTTGATAATCCTTTTGATCTTCTTCACTCATTGCTCGGCAGAGTGCCATAAGGATGTTACTACCTTTAATCTTTTTTTGCCATTGATCAGTAATATTCTTGTCTGCTGCTTCTCTGTGATTCTTTTGCTGAAATTGCCAGTACATCGCCTCTGTGTTTTCATGGAGGAAGTGTCATAACGTGGATAGCGCTTCGAGAGAAGATCACAGTTGTTAGAAAGAGCAAAGACTTCAAGGAGAAAGGTTAGGGCCAGTAACAGTAAATTTATAGGATGTTTTACATATTTGTACTATAATATTTTTTCTAGATAGGAAAAAAAAATACATTGAAACCCAATTTCTGGTCTTTTGAGCTGTCTCTGCTGCCTTTCTCTTCAAGGCATGAGGAAAGAATTCTACCAACTCAAAGCTCCCATTTCTAGTGTCTCTCAATAGTTTGTGGATGAAATTATATCCTTTTACAAGGCAAATACAATATTTCCAAGAGCGAACCATAACAAATGCAACTCGAGATCTGAGAACACCTAGCGTTCCTTCCGCTTCTTGAAGTAGGTCATTGCCAAGAGCAGATTAGCTGATGATGTCGCTGGTGATAACAGGGGATGCAAAGTAAAACCTAACCTTCTTTCCACACTTACGTTGCCTAACAGCAATAGTAGTAATTAAAAAAAAAAAAAATGCTGTGAAGAAAGTGAGGCCAGCATGACTCAGAGACTCACAAAAGGTAGGCGCTGGATCAAGAAGGAATCTTTTGCATATGTTCATTATTCTGGATGTAATTACACTTCACTGCAAATGTGCTTCACCTGCCACATTTTGTATATAGATTTTTAATCATCTAGGTTGTGAGGCGGGGGAGGAAGGAGACAGATTTGGTTTTGCCCATTATATGTATCAGGACTCTTTGCAAAACTGTAATTCAAAAGTGAGTCAGAATTTTGAGTGGTCCAAGGAATGAGCCACAATTACCGACTTTTATGAAACTAACGTTGTAATGCATCAGTGGGACAAAGGACTTTACGTTAATCAGTTTTCATTTTAAAAGGCCAGAGTTTGTGGTGGTGGATTAGCTCACACCTTCCTACAAAGGTGTGCTCTGCTCTGCTCTGACACAGGTAAGGAGATGGAGAAGGGGGATCACTGAGACCTCATTTTTTCTAAGCCCCCCCAGATGGGAGATGACTGTGTTGTGGGGGAGGGCGGTCTGATGAGGTTTGGTGGATGTTTATTCTGGTAGTGTGTCGCAGTTTGGGAATCTCTACCTGTTTCGGTTGGAGGTAGTGCCATCTGACCTGCTTATATCTTCTTTTTTTTTTCTTAGTTGATTAAACAGTTTACATAAAGAACTTTCTGCTTGTTTGAATTCTAAGCAAGCAAGAGCCATTGCCACTCCACTTACATGACTGAAGGTCTTGCATTCTCAGAGGAAGGAGTCTCTTCCTCACAGCCCTGTGTGCAGACTTATTTTATAACCAGAAGCAAAGCCGAATTTCTCTACTAGACCAGAAGCTGCCAGTGCTGAAGTGTTGAGGTTTGTGATGTATAGCAGAGTGTCATCTGTACAGAGAGAAATTCTCCTCTCCACTCCCTCTGTATTTATACCTTGTATCTGTGAATTATTGCATGTTTTCCTGGACAAGGTCTTGATTGCCCAAGAAAAGACTAATGGGCATAAGGGAAACTTCCTGTCTGGCCTCACCCTGGAACATGGAAGGTGGCTATTTCAAAACATCCACCCAGGCTGTGCATGACAGAACTGAGCACCCAGCTTAATTCACTACATAAATTCACCTCTTAACCCCATATGACGCAATTCTGCGAAGCCACAAAGCCACCTTACTCTTTCCAACCCTATCCCAATGAAGTTACCACTGCTGCCACTTGTGTCACTGTCGGACCTAACAGCCCCTCCTGCGATCGGGGGCTCCATGCTGCAGACACCAGTCATGGGCATCTCATGCCCTGAAGACTTCTGTAAATGAGACAGATCTAGCATAACGGGAAAGGGGATGGGATTCACGTCAGGGCAAAAACTTGCAGCTTTAATAAAGTCAGAGCAGTGATATTCATAAAATCTAACCCATCATCAGGAGACACTGTAATCCAACCTGTGGTTCCTTGTCTGGGTGAATTACTGAGCATACTTAATATGATGCATCTATATCAGCTGTTCACCAGGAAGCTGGTGTCCACATTGCTTTTGCTTTTTTCAATGAGCCACTGGGCCAGTCTGGGAGATGGAGCCGTCTCCCATTGCCTGAAAGCAACTGCCCAGGGAAAATGACCACCCAACATCTACCAGAATCAGGATTTTATTTATTTAGGCAGTTCTGAGTCCTTTATGTACTGGTTTTGTTAAGATTTTTAGGCTGAAGTTTATTTTGCTTTTCTTCTGATCAGTTGGCTTATAGAGCAATTTGAACAGTGGGCAGGAAAAGAGTAAATAGCAGAAAACCCACAAAATGTGTGAGATGGAAACCAGTCCTGCTTCTCCTCACAGTCCTCTCTGCTTACCAGATTAAGCAAGTGATGTGTTGTGAAGCTGTGCATGTAGGAGCACACTAGGTTGTCACAGCATGAGGGAGTTTTTGCAGTGGACTCGCATCTCTATTTATTGCTGGCGTTATTATTGACACCAGTGGTAATTTTATGTATACGACACCTCCTGACTGAGCATTTGGGGCACGGTGCAACTGGTTTTCAGAACAATGCAGGAGGCTTAACAACATGGGATTCGAATCCGCACCACTTGTAAAAGGTATAATTATTGTATGGTGTGTTTATTAATAATAAAAGCCATGGTGGGCAGCTTTCTGGCTGAACTGCTGTGAGAAACGGGATGCTTCCACCATCTCTCAGTGGGCCTTCCCATCCCAGACAGCAATACTCTAATTAACTTTTGTCAAGTGGTTCATTGAATCTAGCAAAATGGAGCAATCCAGAGGTGCCTACAGATCTGTCAGCTGCTACCTGAAAAATGACTTTCTATTCTCCGCAAGGAAAGGGGGAAAAAACCCACTTGCTAATGCTCAGTTCTCTAAATGCAGTATGTCCTGGGACAACAGATGCACTTGACCCGAAGGGACACTTGGGGGAATGGATCAAAACCCAAAACTGTCAGGATTCATAAATGAAAGAACCAGAGGAGAGGGAGAAAAAAAGGAAAATCTTCCCCGAATTGCATGGCTCAGTAAAGAACATTTATGCAAAAGGTGGTAATAGCATTTCTCTTACGACAGAAAATAACGACGAACTACTGGGATTGAAATATTTAATGTCCATTTGAGGAAGAGTTAAAAAGCAGCAGTACAGCTTTCCTGGAGTCTGCATGTATGTGTAAAATCAAAAGCCTGAATCGTAAATTCTTATCTCCCTCATCTTCCCTCTCTCCCAAATTCATAGGTTTTAATACCAGAAGAGACTATTATGATCATTTTTTTCTGACTTGGAGCAGTATCTGAAGGGAGCTTATTTCCATACAAGGGTCCTGCTGTGCCTTTCCCATCCCTACGGTTTTCTCCCCACACTTGGATTTTACATTTTTCTGGGGTCTCGCAGCCCACTGCACCCTCCAGCGGCACCGCTGTGCTCCCATTGCGGTCTGCCTGTGTACACAAAACCGCAAGATTGGCACCTTTGATTGCAAGCTTGTTGGGACAGGAGGCATGTCTGCTCTTCCATGAACTGCCTAGCACATTTTTAGCACAGTAATGATAATAATCACACTTCTGAAATAAGTTCTGCAGGCATAAAATGACTTTGGTGCCTAAAGTAGGTCTTAGCTGCTTCAATCCACGCTTTAGATCTTGAAGTCCCTACGAGAAGCCCGGGGGTAGTTTTCAACCTTAAAGGTGCTGGAAATACTCAAAACTTACCCCACACCAAACCCACATCAGGACCCAGAAACTTGGCATTTTTCTGCTGAGACACAACTCAGAAAATGTCCTGAGAACCTCCCCTTTTGGGTCCAAACACACCCCAGCATCTGCTCTTGCTTCCCTTCACCTCATTTCCGCATGCTTTTCTAGAATACAGGACCCCTCTTGTATGAAAGAGGTAAGATTTTAGCTCCCCTCTGTCTGAACCCCAAATCTTCTATTTTCTAGGAAAGAGCGAGGTTTCCGTCAGCCCTCTTGCCATGCAATGGAAGCCTTCTACATCATTGCACACAAATACATTTTTGGAATCGGTAGTCTTCCAGCTGTTTATACATACATATATGTGTGTATATCTATTGAAAAAAAAAATAATCTGCATTTCTTTTTGTGTATATGAAATAGGGAAAGTAGATTACTTTCAACCTCAGTCTTGTTATTAGTTCCACACACCCCTAATAGCAGATATAAAACCGCATAATTTTACAGTGCTGAATTGTTTTGACTTCATTTCAAGCAGGGAAACTGGGCTACGATGTGGAAGTTCATGAGATCATAAAATCTGACTTCTAAAATTGTGCCAGACACTGAAACTACCAACTACTCCCTTCACACATGCATGTATAGTAATTATGGGGTTTATAGGGTAAATTTGAACATAAATGCTTGCTTACATTTTAAATGTAAAGACATTTAAATGGTAATTACATAGTCTTTAAAGATAACCAGTTAATTTCTTTAGTTACAAACTGAAGAGGTAGATTTGGGAAGTCCCACTTTTGAGGCTGCCTAACAATTTGAGCTACTGATGACGTAATGTATTTTTTGCTACATATTGTGTTTTCTGGTGATAACACAATAGGCATAAATTTGATCCACTGTAAATGTAAGAAAATAGAAATGTAAATGTAAAGAAAATAGAATTGAAAATTGTTGGCTGTTCAGGAGGCTGTACACATTGTTTTATTGTTGGACAGTATTTCACATAAAGCTTAGAACAAGTCTTTTTGACTGTAGATGCTTCTTTTGTTTAATTTAAGTCTTTGACCAGTATTTCAAGAATCATCGTCAACTTTTGAACTATATTGCCTTGTGGAATCATAATTTTAATTTATACAAACTGTAAACCTGTGTCATTTCCAAATTTGCAATTCACCATTCAGCTGTGCTTGAATAAATCATACAGTTTTTTAAATGTAACAACGCTTTTTGCTGCCAACGCTCCATTGCAACTTCTTGTTTAACCTGGTTATTTCTCAGGGTGGATTTTTTCTCCTGCCATAATTATTTCTAATTGAATGTGATTAGCTGCTCCTGTGTTTTGCACAGGAGTGGCTGTCCATCAGTACAACTTTTAAATTTTTCATTGGTGATCTGCCCGATGAGACTGCATTTGACATACCAGTGCAACAGAGGTGTGAGGATTTGCGCAGCCCTGAATCATGCGGCAACACAAACGCAATCCCGCTCAGAGGTGTGAAGATGACTGTCCCACCTGGTCTTCACCACTGTGGGAGTGAGACCCATGAGCCCATCCCTGGGAGCTGGGAAAGCTGTTGCCTTTCAAATCTGTGAGTTCCCTGCTCCTCTTTGTGCATATTTTATATATTTGTGGGAGTCAACCAGAGTTTGTTGCTAGAAACTGAAGTTTTTCCTATTTTCGATAGCCTTTCTTCAGATCATCTCAAAGCAGTTTAGACACCCTCAAGTATGCAGGAATTAGTGCACCACGGTGGCAAAGTGCGGCTCCTCCTCTCCACACAGGCACTGCTGTCATCAACTTTAAGTTCAACCAAATCACACGTGTCTGATGCCATGAGTACGAGTATGAGAAGAAGTACCAAAGGCTCCGAAGGTGCTTTATCAGGCCCCTGCTCCCTCCGCACGGACGGGCAATGCAGCACCTCGTGCAGCTCCTGTGGATAAGCTGCTGCTCTGCTCTGCCCGGTGTTGGCTCTCTTATATCTGCGGTACAAAGCCAGGATCAGCGCAGGAAAATGAACTACTAATGCTGCGATATTAAAGCAAACTGCTAGGTTTGCTCTTCCCCCTGTAGAACTGGAATTTTTCACGGGGAGAAGACTCAGCATTTCTAGCAGGGTTTTTGGAGGTCTCTTGAGCTGTGACCTCTGCCAGCCCAGCTGGAGAGCTGCGGACCGCTGAGCTCCCGGCCAGCACTGCTGGAACAGGAGGCTTTGAACCGCTCAGCTTCCAAAATTTGCCTTTCTTTCATCCTTTGCTTTGTGGGATGTTCTCATGCTAACATTTTGGAGCGCTGGAGCATTATCCCTGTGCTGCCAGCAGCCTCTGTGCCTGCGGTATGTAAATTTGTCGTCTCCAGAACTAACAGTCTACGTGAAGTTGTGGCTTAGGCCTATTATCATTATTTAATGTCACTTTTGCAGCAGCGTAATAGTAAAGCTTTTTATAAAATATATTATCATTCTGAACTTTGTTGTTAGCAAGACAAAACAGAAATAACAGTATGCGGGGTTCAGCCATCAATATAGAGAGTATATCATCAATCAAATCCATAAAGCTTTTAAGCTGTCTTGTTTTAAATTAAGGTTTACAATGCATTACAATGGGATATTTAAAACTGTGTACGCATTTTATCAGCTCCTCGTGACTCTGTAAATGCTTTCTGATTAGTAGGTCTAAACACAGCAGACTTCATTCAAAGCTGACTTTCACAATTAATTCCATTCATTTTGCAGGACGTTACCTCCATTGTAAGGGAGGACTCAGGGCTCCGTTCTCATTTCTCATCAAAGGCAAAATTAAATTTGAAACAGCTTTGACATTCACTGAAATCCAACAAGACTTGGTAAAACTGTTGAATTAAAAGTTTGCCGTTATACGAAGACTTTGGTCAGGATGTGGCATTGTGGTAGTGAAAGTGAAATACGTAAACAGGACAATATTTATAAGTGAAGGCATGTCGGGTATATACGCCATCCATTACAATAGAGCTTACGTGTCTCAAACAGTGTCATGGCTGCACAGTGCTAAATGCCATTTGGGTACATCAGGGAGACATTAATATGCTGTAAAGACCTCACATTCATATAGACGACACAGAAAAGGATGGAAAGGGAAACAGATGCGAAATGACTTGTCTGCAGTCAGACAGCCATTCAGCAGCAGAACTGTGATTACAACCAGGTCTCCTCATTTACAGTCTGGTGCTCTGAATTCAACCAGCCGAAATCCTCATTCTTCTCCTTATCATACCTGCGCACCCTGACTGACAGCTGTGTAAGAGAAGCACTTCTTAATTTGTAAGAGTAGATGCATCATTGTCAGTGGCAGGAGGGGCTTCATCTGCAGGGGGAGAAGGTCCCACCTAATCCTGCTCCCACACCACTAAGCCTCCGCTCTGGAGCCGGGTGTTTATCATGGGGGAAGGAAGGTTTGGAGCCGGGTGTTTATCATGGGGGAAGGAAGGTTTGGTATGTAAGAACAGTTTGATTTGCAGCCCTAGGCTTCTCCAGTAAACCTGCCGAGAAAGCAGTCCACCTGCAAAGTTTGGCGATTCACACAAAGACAAAGAACTGAGGGATGAGTTGGGATATAGAGGCTGTAGACGCAAATGTGGGTGGCATGGAAATTCAGTTTGGTGCTTGAAAATGGCTTTCTTCTTCCCTTTTCCATTTAGAAATTTGACACGCCATTGGCACGCATCTTTGGGATTCAGCAGAAGGGCTGCGGACAAACAAGAGTGGCAGAGTAAAGAGGAATACACAGCAGGGTGAGGATGGAAGAAGGGCTCGATGTGGCTAAGTGGACCATACACGGACAGATGAGGTGAGCAAAGTCCTGATGGGAATGGAGTAGATCAGCAGTTTCAGGTTCAGTCATAACTGTATTGCCAAGTGTGACTGCTCCCTGAAATCTTGGTTGGCACTGTTAGACTAAAAAGAATAAGCTTCTAAGTTTCAAATTCAACCTGCATTATATTAATGGTTATTTGAGTCATGCCCACAGTCTGCGCAATGGCAGGAGAAATCAGAGACATAGATCAAAAGCTTAGATCAAACCTAAATATTCTCTTCACAATCTTAATAAAGGTTGTGGTCAAGGCAGGAGCTGGCTTTTAACTGTAACTATACAAGACTGACAACTAAATGAACGGGAAATGAAAAGCCAGTTTAATTGTTGCCTGTTGTTATTGTCAAAATGACCGGCTAATTAAATATTTATTGTTTACTGGTTTCAAGCATACATTTGGCATGTTGGGATACTGTGTAATCAGTAGATCATACATTTCCCCAGAACAAAATAGTAGCCTCACAAAAGCCTGTTGTGAGGATTAGCTGGCTAATGGGCTTGACTCACCCCCCTGAGCACCGAGGGTGCAATTTGCAATTGCGGTTTTGAGTTCCCAGCTGGAAGTGCTTCATGCTCCCATTGCATCTCCCAGCGGGGGGGTGCAGCGCTGCTCCTCCAGCCCCAGCTCTCTCGGAGCCCTGCCAGCAAAAGCTGCCCAGGAGGAGCAGTGATTTAGTACAGCTGGCTCCGTCCTTCGCTCTCTTTCCTGCCCTCACCTCCTTTCTGGCCATGTCCAACTCCTGTGCTTGACAGCCCATCCACTACCCTGAGGAATGAGGTTGTGCTCCACTCCCCTCTCCAAAAGGAAGCTTCCCAGCAAGCCAGGATGTCTGAGACTCCAGAAAATGGGATGCTTTCTGCTCCGGCTACAAACTATTGG